>NC_047131.1:14058410-14358410 GCF_009829125.3 Periophthalmus magnuspinnatus | reverse complement strand
AACTCACAGAGTCAGAGGAAAAAGATTGCTGAAACCAGCATAAAAGAAGAAAAATACAACTCCAGGTTTGTTTTTAATGAGGGAACAATGTTATAACATGGCTAAAAGCTCACAAAAGTCATTTTTACAGAGTATGCGTCATTTAACCTTAGTATCCAAATAGTGCTTCCGTTAGTAGAGTTTCAAACTGTCTAGTATATCTGATGACAATTTTGATACCACAATTACTCAGCACAGTTTAGGTAATAGAATGACTTTTTATACAAAATAATGATAGATTTATCAGATCAGCATGCAAAACAACTTTTTGGAGCTTCCTGCTGTGTTATAACGTTCCCTAATCAAAAACGTGCCTGAAGAGGTTTTATACGTCATCCATGCATGTTTCAGAAATCAAGTGATCTCTCCCGGGCCCTATTCAAACCCTCTCCTTACAGTTAGCAGTCCAATCCTATCCAAGACCCACAAGCCTACATCATCCATGGGCCCGCACTACAATTTTCATAAATATACAAGAGCACGATCCAACCAAAATACTACAACTTCACAAAACTGATGCAATGCACAGTAGTTTCATTAGCGCAATGCAAGCTGATGTGTGTTGTGGTAGTGCTCTGAAGGGGGAGTGACTTAACACGGGGAGGAAAGGGAGGGGGGACTCAGAGCGACTCAAAAATTAACTGAGACTGATTCAACATGTTAATATGTTGTTTTCGACCGATATAGCATTTCCAAAACAATAAAAAGGCAACATGGTGACCTAAATATGTAATGTGTTAGCAGAACCCCATAGAAGTGCAATAACCTCTTTTTAAGCGATCAAAACTAATAAAATTCTAAAACAACATTCTGAATCTAAATCATTCTAGCTAACCTATACACTCAGTTTTTGCAGTGTACCGCCATGATGTGGGTGATGAAGTCACACAACCAAATCAAAGCCACATGGACGGTTCCGGTGGGATAAGGGACACAGTACAAAGGGAGAGCTGTAATAAAGACCAAAAAAGGTGAACACACTGCGGGTTAATCACATTTACACATGAAGAGCAATGTCGACCATGGGCATGTTATTGTGGATATAAAATAAAAAAATCTATACATTTTATTGATACAGTATCCAATAGCATGTAATTCAATTGAAGGTGCATTCACACATCAGACATATGGTCATCTGTCTTTAATAACTGTCAAATCAAATCACCTATCCCCGAAGAAAAATGACATGGGGAATAAATCCGTTTTCCTGTATTTGGGAGAACATTGGCTATCACACCACTTCAGATGCACTATCTTTTAAAGTGCATCTTTACTGGACTAAAGCAGGGCACAAACAATGTCTGAACTAAGCTTAAACCAGGCCTAAACCAAGACTACAAGACTATGTTCCTTTGCACCACCAGTCGTTTTTCATTCACTCCATACCTTTGGTGGGAAGTCACTTTTGTAGACAGAGCCACCCTGGGGTAGACCGACAAGTGAGACGTTCAATCTGCTCCACATTGACATATACAGTGAGGATCAAATCAGGACCATATATCATTCTGACATCACAACCAAACCAGGACCAAACCAAGACTTTAAACTGCACTATGCACCATTTTTGTAACCATAATTGTTCACCACCTGCTTGTGTCTCTATTGCTTTTCCTGGAATGTCCCATAGTATTTATTAAACTTGTCCATGCGCATGACGTCGAGCAGGTCTCCACACAGAAGTTACTGATGAGATCTGTGTGGAGAGGCACTAAACATATGTAAATTATTTAATACTAACATTTCTCTCACAAATGTCTGTCACAATATTATTAGATGGCCAGATTTATATATAGTGTTTTTACACCTTCAAGGCACTCAAGGGGCTTTACATCAAGAAACCTTTCACCCATTCACATAAACATTCATACACCCCCCAGACACCGGGGGCCAAGGTGGGGTAAGGTCTTGCCCAAGGACACAACCACAGCACTGATCTGTGGGAGCAGAAATTGCCCAACCAACCTGTAGGTCAGTAGATCTGATTGCTCAACCAATGATGTTTATGTCGAGAGCAGGATTTGAACTTCCAACCTTCGGATCAGTGGACGAACACTCATAATGTTGGATACTTTCGACTGGTGCTTTAACCAGGAATGTACAAAATCCTACTAATTCAATTCTCTTATACAATGTCTATAGTCCACACAATACAGCCTCTGGGAAGAAAACTGATTTTGAACAGTTTCCATACCTCTGTGTGATGGAAAGAGAACAAACACAAGGAGTGTTTTCAAGGAAACATATTCTACCAAACCTTTATTACCTTTATTTAACCAGGATAGATACTGTTGTGCCTTCATCAAAGTAGTTGTCTTTGCTAAGAACTAAAAATTGCTCTGTTTGCATTTTGTCCAGATTGTTACGTCACAGGTAAAAAAAAATCCTCATAGACAGTTTTTAAGCCCATAAATCATAACTGTTCACAACAAACGCACAGCTCTATTAGCATAACAAGATGGACATATTAACAACAGAGAGAGTGCTAACGCCTAAATGCTGCATTGAAAAAGGAGGTGTAATTTGTGTGATTTCTCCAAATATAGAGATTATTGTAAGTTAGAAAATATGAAATACTTATCCCAAGGTGACCAAACGCATAAATTAAATTCACAAGAATGCATAATATTTGATCTTGAAGATGAGAGCAATGTCACCCCTCCTTCTGTATAGCATGATTTATATACAGTGGTCACATTTTTATATAGCACTTTTCCACCTTCAAAGCACTCAAAGAGCTTTACATCAAGAAAGCTCACCCATTCACACACATTCCCACACCAGTGTACACAGACACTGGGGGCGAACTAAGTAAGTGTCTTACCCAAGGACACAACAACAGCATCTGTGGAAGCTGGAATCACACCGCCAACCTGTGGTTCAGTGGATCTGACCGCTCTACCATTACTGTGAGGCAAGAATGCATAAGGAAAGTGAGGAATACTGCAAAATGTTTAAAATGAACTAGGTCTATTGTTCATGTTTTTAAGATATACCTGCATGGCAATCACATAGACCTACTACTGAAAATGACATTACACCCACTCTCTATTTTTCTATACCCTGAATTATTTATGGTCTTCTCCCTTTCCTTTTATATTTTCTATACCAGCATCTTCACATATCTGTGTTCTGCAGCTACAGCAACAAAGGTCAGAAAGGATATTAGAGTTTCACCAGCAGCTGCCTCCCCGCAAGACCTTTTTATTCACGGAAGCAAGAGCGGGGGTCTACATACAATGGACAAATGAAAAAGGATGGAGTGGCTAAGCTAGGACATAGGAAAGGAGACACAGTAGGAAATATATGTACATCCCCATTGACCTGGCAGTGTGATTCATATGCAACTACAGCTACAACTATGGCTGGCATTCAAGATAGTAAAAGTTAATTATAGATAAGCAGAGACAGTATACGAAAATGAATGGACGTAAAAATGCATTTAATTTCAGACAAACAGTTTTCAGAGCAACATTGGCAATCCCCATCGCAAATAAGTCACCTGCAACCACATCATTTCAGGGTTAAAAGCTTTTTTTTTCCCTGTCTGAAAAAACCTGTGAAATTATAGCTTTGGCGCGAGTGTGGGCTGATTCCAATAATGTTAATTGCTAGCTTGGAGTTTACAACGCGATGCATCAAAACCGCCCCACTTTTCAAGATGCTATTCACTTAGAGTGACATTAGTTTAGTCTACGGTCTGCTCTTCCGAAAGCGTGTATTTATGTAAGCTAGCTTGTACAGTGCGACATTAGCCTGAGCTGGTTCTTTTCTACGGAGAGGACATGATTGATAGTTACAAGTGTAAAGTAAACATGCCATCGCCAGTCAAGCAGAGAACATCCCCGTCAGGTTAGCATGTGGTAGAATGAGGATTTGTTGACTTCAGGAGCCCTCATGCGTGAAACACAGCGGACATGTTTGAATTCATGTCACTCAGGCTTTTAGTGCCAAGATGCTCCTTCATTAACTAAACAATGGGATTCTTTCTTCAGCTTGACATGGTGAAAACATAATTGATCATCTGGTGTTACAGAATTTTAAAATATTGTTTTGGAATAATAGAAGTAAATGTAGGTAGGACTGATGCCACGAGAAAACAAAGCCAAAACTGAGACATGGCCACCCACTCTGCAAAAAAAGGATTAACTAGAGTGGATCTAATGTTCAGGTTATTTGATGCATAGATCTGACTAGGCCTGTCATGATAATTACTGTTGTTCAATAAATGATAGATGGAACAATCATTTTTGGGGGGCAGTATTTATCATAGGCATCTCTTCTTTGCACTAGAGGGGGATTTTGCAATTTGACAAGATTTGAGATGTAGAATGTTGAATTATTAACTTCTATGACTCTTTATAGATACAAACTAACTACTTAAGTGTTGCATGGTTTTTTGTTTGATTTTTTTTTAAACAATACTGTACATTTAGAATAGGTTTTTGGGGGTAATTCTGCTTTAAGGTTTGGTTTCAGTATTATCGGTTATCTTTTATATTCACTTAAGTCCTGTATCTCATTTCAATACGTGTTGTTGTGACAGGTCTAGATCTGACATTGTCTCCCTGTAACTTGAAAGTACTAAACATGTAAAGTTGACAGTGCTTGTTACTGTAGTTACATGGTAGCACTGGTTAAGATGTATTAGAGGGGTCAGGTTACATGATATTGCATCTTGTTACATTGTACTTAATGAGACAGGTTTGTTGAATTAAGGGTAGTATAAAATAAAGTTTGCCAAATCTCACAGTTTAGCAGTGTTGAGGACCAGAAGTGGTGACTTGATCAAGAGAATCTGAGAAGTCCTTAAGACAAACCCGGATGTGCGTCACCACAATACAGGGAGCATTGTGACTGAAGGTTTCCGAACACAGCCAATCTCTGCACTAAGTGTTTGTAATGCAGTAAAAGTTTCACTGTCTCATACATTATACAAAACAACTACCTGGACAAACCCAACTTTATATAGTAGTGAAAATGAAAGCTTTACAGTCATTTATCTATTTATTTAAAAGGGACAATGCACATTAATAAACACCAGTAAAAAATGTGCTGAAGTTAGCTGCACAACTAATTTTCATTCGCAGTCCCTAAAACGGGACAAGAGACAGGACAACACAAACACCAATCAACTCCACAGATCACAAAAAATTCACACAAGTTCGTATGTGGCTAAAGTGCTTCCAGTAATTTTAAAGTGCTGTAGTGTTCTAACAAAGCACGTGAAGCAGCCGCAAAAGAGGCAAGGGAATAATAAATAAATAATAAATGATAATGTTTATGCTTCCAGGAGCTTCTCAGCCATGTTCTAAACCTGTAGCTCATTCACGACAGTTGGGTTGTTCACATCGCTCACATGTTTGTTCATTACATTTGTATATTGCCCACACTGTTCTAACCAATCAGCACTTGAGCTTAGCTAGAGCGAACATGGTGCGTAGCTGAAGCTAACGATTAAAAGGCGTTTTTTAAGCCAACAGACGTATTTTGAGCTGAGAAAAAGTGAATGATCTGGAAAATAGGTAAAAATTGCCACACAATTCGACCTTTGTGAAAGCTGCAGGCATCCTGTCAGCCGAACATGAGCAGTTTGTGATTAGATTACATTCTACGAGAAAAATCCTTTGTAGGCAGGCAGGATTTTTTTCGTTGTAGTACCAATGAGTGGCCACTAAGACAACTCACTAGAGCTCCAAGCTAGCAATACCCTATCCAGTTATTTTAATAGATTCATGGCTTCGATGGACTAAAAGGCAGGATTTGATGGAATATTTGTTGTGACAGGGGACAGAGCAGAGACTGTGCAGCTGATGGTGAGTCTGGTGAATATTTACTCTGTTCTGTGCATGGGACATATCCAGATTTTTCAGGGTCACAGATCTACAGTCTGTGAGGTTTATTGAAGAAAGCAGCATCTCTCATGTGCAAACACTGGGGTCATTTCAGTACACTGCCATGTTGAAATTGTCATTAAAATCAGTTGACGAGAATAAGGAGCTCTTATTGTAGCCTGTTTTGTGGATGTTGTAGTTTTTTACGCTGTAAAAAACTATATTAGTGTCACACGATTGCTCCGTTGTTCCTGCCAGTGGTTAGGATGGTCAGATTCTCTGCATAGGACTCTTATGGTTGACCGTGTGAAGTAGGTCCAAAGGTTAAACGAGTTAGGGGCTAGGAGTTGGAGCTATGGTCTGAACAATTCGAAACAGCTACTGGCTGTGAATCACCACCCAGAGGATCGTACCTCGCAGACCTCCACCAGGCTGCACCTCCAACCACATGTCCCTCACCATCTTTCATTAGCTTACTTTATGAACGACTCACTTATGCTTTCTATAAGTTCTTACCTTAGTTCATTGTCTATAAAAGGTCATTAAATGTGATGACGCTCTTTTCAAATTGTTGACTTCAAAGACATTTAACCCTACAGCGTTGGATGCTATCGCCGCCGATAGACTCGTGGTTGCAGATTTTCCATTACCGTAACTCCGCAACCAATTGTGCTCTCATGTAAATTCAAACGGCAACTCAAAGCAGAGGCACGGGGCTCTTTAAAAATGTTACTGTCATTACAGTAATGTGCTTATGTTGTCCCGCGAAGACGACGAATCAGAGCGCAGGTCCCATTTTAGGACTAGGATTTTCCCATTCAGTTGTTTGATGCATCAAAGGAAAAATAAAGATGGATATGTAAAGGGCTAAAAAAGAAAAAAAACAGTCTAGGCGAGCTATAATAGTCTATAAAGTCCTTAAAGAGCCCCATGTCTCTGCTTTGAGATGCTGTTTGAATTTACATGATAGCACAATTGGTTGTGGAGTTACAGTAATGGAAAGTCCGCAACTGCAAATCTAATGGCAGCGATAGCATCCAACATAGGGTTAAGCACCAATAGATTTCATTTCTAGCTTGAAATGAACAAGCCTTGTGTCGTTTCTGCTCTAGTCTGCTTGCTTAGGTTAATTAGTAGTTCAAAAATGTCACAAAAAAAACAAAACAGATATTAAACTGTCAACATATGCCTACATAAACAAGGGCGTAAATAGCATAGGCATATTAAATGTATTTTGTCCTTGCCATAGACCAGGGGTCGGCAACCTTTAACACGCAAAGAGCCATTTGTACCCAGTTTCCATGGAAAATAAAACACTAGGAGCCGCAAATACTTTTTGACATCTAAAATGAAGATAACACTGTGTATAATAATAATAACGTAACGGAATAATGTAGTTTTATTTTCACGGACAAGCCTTCTACGCGTGGCAGATAAATATGGCAAAAATAAGTTAAGTGCATAAAAAATACAACTCACCAAAGCGCTGCATCAGTGTGAGCCCTGCACCTGTTTCTTCTTTCCTTCTTGTTCATGTTTGTTTCTTTCAAAAACTCTAAATCTTATCTTTTAATCCCAGGTGCTTATTCTCCATGTGCCAAAGCAGTTTTGAAGGTTTCATTGCATAATTTGCTTTTCCTCCGCATATTACGCAGAGCGGACTCTGCATGTGAGAGTCACCTGTAGCGACAAACCCATATTTTAAGTAGGACTCCTGGTGTTGTCTGTTAAATGTATCTTTCTTTTTCTTGGAGGTTGTAGGCTCCTCTTCTGGTTCCTCAGTTGGCCTTATCCCCTTTGTTAAAAAGCTCTCCAAAGACTTTTGTTTTGGCAAATTTTCACTCGCTTGTGGCTCTACTTTTGTGCGTCGTGTCTGATACGTTACACGTGATACGTCATCGCGGAGACAAGAGCAGATAATAAACTTGCCACTACATCAAATAGATTTCTGTGGCGATTTCCTCTCGGGATTTTCATGATGTATCTACGAACGAGTCTATTAATGCGTCATTAGGGATGGGCGAAAGTTACATCAGAGAAGATCCTCCTGCTCCTGAACCTCTGCACAGCGTTAACATTGTTCCGCGAGTGTGACGCTTGTTTTGATCAACCAAAAATAAGAAAATATAATTTTGTTTAATATTTCAAGATCACAATAATCTTCCAATTTAAACTACAATAAAAAAGAACTAACACAAATAAAATGCACTTCAATTAAATACTTAAAATTTATTTTCCCATGCCACGCAGAGCCGCAGTATAAGGATGAAACAGCCGCACGCGGCTCCGGAGCCACGGGTTGCCGACCCCTGCCATAGACTCCGTAGTCTTAAGTCTGTAATGGTCAAGGTTAGGAAAAGGGTTTGGGCTTGTCTTTAGTGTAAAACTATGTCAACTTTTGTATTATTACAATGAAAACAGCAGCCAGGAAACTTTGACTTTGGTGGTCTTTTGGTATAGCCGCTGTTTGTTTACTTTTAGGGATGTGTGGATGGAGGTAAGCAACGTGAGGGGCCTCCTGGTAGAGGTTTGCGGGTTGGGTCCTCTGGGTTGAGGTCTGCAGCCAGATCCCTCTTGACTTGATCGCTCCATTAGCACTGAAGAGTCAATAATCACTGCCTTCAGAGTTATCTTACTGTTGGCAATGACCCCTTCAATTACTTAGCCTATATAAGTCTGGTGTATTAAAAACAAGGAAAAGCTTTTTTTTCTAATACAAAGGTGAAAGCTATTGTTTGAGCTATGTAAAGGAAGATGGACTAAATATACAAGATTACCCAAACAGATGAAAAAGGTTTTTGAATGAAAACCTACATCATTACATGTTTAAAAGCTAAACTTGTACTGATTGTAAACCAGATAGCAATTTTAGTCTGTAGCAAGTTTCTAAAGACGAAATTGCTCTGTAAAACACATTTTGTTATAATGTCAGACCATTTTGCTTGCTGTTCCTAATGACTAAGTGACTATTTAAAGGGAAGACAGTGCTTTGATAGAAGCATTAAAAATGCAGTGACAGTGGCAGCAGGGCCATTCTCCAGCCTGCTGTGCCTCTGACGCACGCTGGCCTCATTAGAGCCACAAACGATGGCTGTCCTCAAAGTACAGAGAAGTCTCATGTGCCCAAAGCTACAGGAATAGCACCAATTTCACTCCTGCCAATGTGGGGGGTATTTCAAATGTAAAAAAGTAGTTACTTTACACAAATGTACTCACAGAAGTACAAAATAAAATAAAAACTGCTACCAAAACTGATAGAATGTAATGCAAAACAAGCCAGATGTTTAAGTTTATAAGTTACAATACTGTCAACAAACAAACAAAGGTTATGCAACTTAGTGGGTCAAATAGGGAATATAAAGTTGAAAATAGCTTTACAATCTTTAAAATATTGATTACCAAATGAAACTGTAAACCTAACCTTTTAAAACAGAGATAGCCTACCAGGCATAAGGTACACCTCCCAATTTCAAACAAAGTGGCTGCTGGCTAGAATTTTGTTTTACTCCATGCAGGCAACATAGGCTATTGAAGAGAGCAATGTATCTCCACATACAAAAAAGTAACATTACTCAAGTAGACGTGTAAAGTGGAGTTTGATAAAAACTATTACAAGGAGTACAATTATTTGGAAAAGTAAATGTAATACCTCATTCCCAGTCCAAGTCATGAATCCACACAATTGAGATGTGTTTTGCGTTGACGGACCGTGGAAACCATAGATTACACTTAATTCTCCCCCTAAGACTTTGATTGCAACCCTATACTCGCTGTGCTTAACGTAACAACCTTTTGGAGAAAATGAGAGGTGTGTGCGAACTAAAAGGATGACTGGGATGAAAGTGAAATCATGTGCATATGTGGTGAAAAAAAAACTTCAGCGGTGCAGAAGTCTAGACAGGAAGATAAAACATGGGGAGAGATAATCCGACATGTGAAAAGTGTGGCGCAGTTAGTCAAAGAAAGGCTACGGTTGTAAAGGTCGTCCTTGAACCATGTGACGGGGCCTCAAAGGAATCGATTCCAAGAAAGCCCATGAAAACGGATATGGAATTTTATTTAGATTGTATTGATTGCACGTTTATCTGCTTATAGTATGCAAAGCTGGGTAAAAGTATTTCAGTTAGCAGGGTACATACAGCTGTAAACGTAGCTTTGGAAATATTGAGAACTATCATGTTGAGACGTATGTTGACTTGGTTTTGACCCACTTTACCAGTTTAGACTTGCTTTAGTCCATTTGCCCCTGGCCTATCCTGCTTCAGACTTAGTTTGGTCCTGAGGTAGATTAAATCTGCATTTTGTCCTTTTAGGCTTTGTCCTGGTTAAATTCTTCTTTCCAATTAGTCCAATGCAAAGGCCCTGGCCTGATTTTTTCCCCTCCAAGTATTTGAGCAAAAATGGTCTTACCTCAGCACAATTGAGATCAAAATAACATAGTTCTGTTCTGTCTGCGTCTAATTATAAAGTGTTTTATTATTATTTAATACATTGTTTTATCTGATAATCAGGAAGTGCACTGCTATAATGGTAGTTGTTGTTAGCTGGCCGAACTCCGCACTGGTCTCCCAGCTGTGAATCGCTCATATAAACTCATCGCAGTTTATATTGATCCAGGGGTGTCAAACTCAAATTCACAGTGGGCCAAAATAAAAAATTGTGACTAAGTGGGCCAAACTAAATATTTATTGAAAAATATCAACAACATCTGCATGTTTCTCAGAAGGCGTGGATTAAATTAGAGTGAGGCAACAGGTAGCAGATGCTAATGTAAACAGAAGTGGTGGGGGCTGGCGCCAACATATTTGCAAAGCATTCTGGGATTCGTAGCATTAGAGGTGCATGCACTATACTGGCGCGGAGGCCGGTGGGCCAGCTCATATTTGATATGATCTCAAGGGCCAAATTTGGTCCGCGGGCCTGCGTCTGTCATGTCTGCATTAATCATTAGGATGTTCGAAATCCATAAGATAAGTGAGGATAACTTTGGGCCAAACCATGTAAAATGACTTAGTTCAGTTTTTCACACTTTAAAAAAAAAGTGAACATAAAGTGCAGCTCCTAAGATCTGGTTCAGTCCTGGTTTCGACTTGTTTTGTATTAGGTCATGGTTCTGGTTTGGTACAAGCCTTAATCAATACTGAGCTCCATCATGCTGAGACCCACTTTTGTCCGGTTTAGCTCCATTTTATACCTGGTATACGTGTCCTGTAGGCCTATCCTGCTTTAGGCTTGATTTCTACCTGGTTTGGTCCTTATTTAGACCTGGTTTAGTACAATTGTTCCTACAACTTTATAGACTTCTTGGTTGGTATCAATCATAGAGTTGAGCTTTGTTGATTTAATCCATGTTCCAAATTAATTCAAATTTTTTTTTTTTTTTTGGTCCGGATTAAAAACTGGGTTAGTCCTGGTTTTGTTACATTGGCCTACTTGATAATTCCTAAGCCCCCCACGTTACAGAAGGCCTTGTGAAAACTGATACTGTATTTATTTATATAGTATTGATCCCGCTCTTATCAGCCTACCATATGCCAGTCTGGTAAAAAATATTCCAGCTGATTTTATGATTGTCCGTCTTCCATTACGCACTCTAAAAGATTCCTGCTTCCTTCCCTTTGTGATACCAGATGTTATTAAGATATTTAAGTCCTCGGGGTAAATAGTTCTAACCACATCCTTGGCTGTCAGACTGCACTGTATTCATGTCATTGACGTTTTGAATAGCTCACACTTTTTGGGCTCCCCTGTGCATGAGCGGTTTAGGTTAGCTAGGAGAAGGGTGTGTGCGAGAAATGCACTGGCAGAGCCCATGAGGCATATATTAGGCTTAGATGTTTTTCATTCCATAATGATAGGATCCAACTGGAGCCTTTTCATTCAGAGATGTGCTAGCCAGAACATGCTTGGCTAGCATGGAAGCATAGGCAGAGAAAAAGGTGTGTAGTTGTTGCATATGTCCATAAAGATTTTCAGAATAATTCCAAGTTATATTTAAATCTATTTGGATTTTGAATGATTTAGGTTTTTTTTTTTGTGTTTTGGCACAAAGAGTGCTAAGACTGAAATTGTAGTGAATGCAATAAAAAATAGCAGAATCAGCCAATAATTAGCCATAGAAGTTACTTTTTTTACATTTCATTCTCATGATATTTGTGTATTTGGTGTACTCCTGCCGCAAGGTTATTTGAATGGGTGGCCCAATCAGAGAGCAGCATTCAGGTTTGAGTGGACGCCAAAGGCCGAGCACCCACGCGAACCAAAACAAACATGGTGACACCGACAGATACAGTTCACCCTATTTTAGCATCAATATGGACTGTTTTGTTTGTGAAAAATGTGCAGGAGATAATATTTTGGCCTGTTAAACTGTTGTGACGCTTAGACCAATCACAGTCATGATGTTCTGCGTTTTCTCGAGCAGTTTCAGTGAGAACGATCCCAGATTGATAATGTGTAGAATTTAATTCAGACTGCTACAGGTACATCAATCTGGCGTGAGTTAATTTATGAGAGTTTAAAGACTTTAAAACATCTGATGACATCATGATGTGCGGCCAAACATTGTAAAGATGCACAATGTAACTTTTCTGGTTGTCTCTATGGATGTTATTTCTTTGCCAGGAATGTTATTGGATTTATTAATGTATACATTATTTTATGACAACATGCATTTTTTTCTGTGAGCGGGGTCACTCCTTCACAGATCTGACCTGTAACTTGGCCTGGCAGTGTTGCCTGTTTCTAAGGGAAAAATACATTTAATTCCAGACAGACCTTCTGCTAGAGAAGGTCCATAATCCAAAGGTCCACACAAACAAGAGTAAGTGGTTAAAATTGCTCACAAGAAACAGGGCTAATACTTATTGCACCTATTTTTACACTTGTTAGCTGTTAGCTTGACATCAGCTTGGTAAAAATGAAAAGATAATAACGCTAAAGCTGGTAATACTTATTCATTAACCTGATTAGGCCAAGCTGCAAGCACTAAAGGAGATGAGAATAGCTGTCTCACTCTGATATATGTGTTAATACAAAGAATGAATGGGTTTATGGACGAAGGATCAATATGTCAATAGTAATAAGAGGAGACACAGTTAGACATGTCCTGCTCAAGGTTACTGGGCTCGTGCTAAATGTGAGGGGCCAATACTTGTCGTAGGCTACATAAAATTGTCTTTTTTAGGCCAATGATAAAGAACCATCGGCCTGGTCATTATCAATGCCAGTCATAGGTATTTGAGAATTCAAAGAAAACAAGTGGTTGAACATCCAATCAAACCCTGATTTTTCCCATGTTTTTGAGTAAAATTTGTCTATATCTACCCCAGTACAGATATATTGTATAAGCAGCTCTTGAAGTCAAAATAACTCTATTGCGTGCTGTCTGCATCTCATTATAAATCGTTTTATTGTCCGATAATCAGGTTAGCATAGTAGCTGTTGTTAGCTTTACTGTCACGTCAAAAGTCCACGCTAGATACTGAGATTGTGAAAAGTGCTTGGATACTCATCTTGGTGAATAATTACGATGCTCAGAATGCATAAGGTAAGAGAGGAACAACTTTGGACCACTGCAAAAATAAACTAGTCCTGTTTTTTTTGTTTTTTTTGTTTTTTTAACAAATTCCAGAGTAGAACATTGGCTAATTAGTCGTATTAAAAAGCTAGAGAATGCCCTGTTATCATTAAGCGCAAATATATATTCTGCAAAGTTGCTCAGAACATTTGACTGGATTTTTAATAAGAACTTTTACGTATTTGTGTTTTGCCTTTTAACTCTTAACCATTTAATGACCATTCACGATGCCAATCCAGTCACTCAAAACAGTGTCCGTTTCAGTGATAATTTCAGCGCTAAAATCACCTCCACTTCTGTCTATCTGCTGACAGTTAGCCATGCTGCTAATCTGTTTTTTCAAAATGCTTTACTCCCTTCTGTTGCTAGCAGAGGTCATCCGGCTTCAGAAGAGTTCGCGTGCAAAGTAAAAGAGTAAATAAATTCCTGCAAATCAACTTATTTTCTGTAATTTCATGCACATATTTAGAGTAATAAACCGTGAAATACGAATGTACTAGCGAAGTATTGTTTATTGTGTATTGTTCCGCTGTTGTGATGCTTCGATCAATCAGCATGAAGTATCTGTTTGAGCATTTGAGAGTTATTCCAGACTGATAGGTAGGACTCTATTCAAAGCACTACACGTATCAGTCTGAGGAAAGCCAGGTTGGTGAAGCGTGATATTTTCCTCTTGAATCTTGTACAAAACATCCTTAACCCCATTTACCCGCCTATACACCGCTACCCTACCTCATCAAATGTCAGGAAAAATAAGCACGCATTCACTTGTCCTCTTTTATCAACCGGATTATCTGACAGGCAGCCATGCTTTTATAAGTTATTGACCATTCAAATTCCACACCTATATCCAAGCATGACTAACAGGCTTATGGGGAATCGTCAACCCACTGTTGCCATAGAGATCAAAGAAACAGTGAGAGAAAAAGTTATGTTTACTCAAGACAGTATCGCCGAGCTTTAAACGTCCTCACTTTTGTTTGGACGATAACAGCGGATGCGCATATCAGTAGCTGTGCATCGTAAACAACCCCTTGTGTGTGCACATTCAGTTTATTCAACTCCCCGGGCCTAAAGAGCACACGGTCGCTTCGCCGCTATGATATAAAGAAAGCCACATTGTAGATTCTCAACCAGCATGGTGAAAATATCCAAACAAACTTGGCGGACACCAGCAGAGAACACAGGCGCTCGGGCAAGTCAAGCTAACGCTCTTCCATCACAAATCACAGCCCATTACGTTTTATGTTGTGCATGTGGCTCGTTATTCATGCCCAGTTAAAGTGTCTGATTATAACCTGTGTTTTTGCGGTCATAAACAGAGACATATTTCAATCGCTTATTTCAAACGATGTTGCTGTTTCAACTTTAATGTCCTGACTTTAAAGGTACAGTATCTAACTTTCTGGAGGTGGTAAAATATAAAGTTAAAACCATACTTCTGAACATTTTCCATGGAGATAGATGTTTTATGCCATGCTGTACAATATTAAAGTCAAAAGAGCAACAATTCCACGGCGACTCCAGGTCAAATAATAGTCAGGTTTGTGGAGATGCAAGCCGCACGCAGTAAGGACACTTGTTCTGTGTACGTTTTTAGTGCAATAAACATGATTTTATTTTAGTCTGTTTTTTTGGCTAAAATCGCACATGCTGTGGCTTCCCATATTATGCTAAATTGACTCATAAAATTTTAGCCATGTTAGAATGTTGAAAATTGTGTTTGTTTGAGTAATCTTTTATTATTAGTCTGTCTAGATCTCCAAAGGTCAAAATGTTCAGTTTCACCTTGTGATGACATTATTTGGTAGTTTCAACATTTACCTTTTGTTTAGTAAAGACTGGAAATTCCCAGGCTGAAATCATCCAAATGATTCTAGTGAAGATGTGTGGAGTTTAAAAAGACAGTGGAGCACTTCCTGTATTACCACATGACATCACAAGGTGGAACAGAGTGTTTTCTGTTTGAGAGAAAAACTCAGTCTAAATATGCAGGGTCTTTGTGTTAAACATGTGAATGAAGCAAAACACAACTCCAGGCCTGTTTTTGATGAGGAGGCAACATTATAATACAGATCAGAAAATGGCATAATATGGATCAGTTGTAATCATACCTCCAATTGCTCACTTATTGGGACTAAAATAGTTACAAAAATGCATTGCTTTTGAATCTTTGCATTGTGTTATTAATTCATTCCCAACAGTTGATGGATGAAAGCATCTACTTCATTCTGCACTGGGGCAGAATGACAAAGAAGTGGCTCTCAACCTGTGCAAAATGACCTTTTTGACAGAACTGAAATCAGAGTGAAATTGACCCTTTGTGTCACAAACAGCAAATGCTACAATTTTAATATCCTTTAAAATTGTAGCATTTGCTGTTTGTGACACAAAGGGTCAATTTCACTCTGATTTCAGCAAATGCTACAATTTTAAAGGATATACTCTTTTTACCTGAAGTTGCAGTGGTTGCACTTTGCTGCAGTATCTGAATAGTATTAGGTAACTGATAAGCAGTGTCAACACAGGGGAAAGAATGTTTTGCTTTTTTTAATACCAGATGTCTTGCCTAAATGAACCCTCACCTTTTATGTGGGCTTAGGACAAGTAGAAAGTTGATCTAAACTTTTGGGTTGTAAGATTGGGTATCAACTTTTACCTGTCTTTGATTGATAAACTCACTTGATAAATATTTTTGTCATTGTCATCAGCATATTGTTCATTCATTCTTATCATCATTGTAACGTTCTACATTGTCAGTTTGTCCATTGACGTGGATACATGGATGATTACCCACTAGCCTCGCATTTGCACTCACGCTCAAATAGGCTACACTTACCTTTATGTGACAAGCGTATCCTGGGGTAGATACTATGAGAGGCTGAGTGCGCTGTCCTCAACATAACCGTATACAGCAGCAGCACAAGCCCCACCAGCGCACCACTTCCACTCTCCATTCTCCACATCAAAAGCCTGCACAAAAGTCTTTGAAAGGGAAATCAATTCTCCTCCTCTTCACTCAATAATAAGCATCCATATTTTTAGATCCGCACAATTAGCCTGAGATGTCTCTATATACTGTCTCTTTGCTAGTTCCCCTATAGCTGCCTGCAGAATCAAGCGCATCCACCCACCACCAACACCACCTAGGGACCGCGTTATCCTTGCTTGTTTTTCTGCTAAAGTCCAATTCTTCCGACGCTCAACGTTGTGTCTTCCATTTAAAAGATTTTCCGTTTTGAGGTAAGAAAATCAAATTCCGCTGATGGAACTACTCATTTCAAAGAGTCCGATTTGCGCAGATCAACGAATATAGTTGTAAATTTTATCTTCAGTCATGGATGATTCTTTCTTTCATTGGTAGAAGACAGGTTGAGATTGCCTCGTGCCTGACGTGGTGCGGTATCCAAAAGTCAAGAGCTTTCCAAAACTCATTCAGTAGTCCAACGGAAGAAACGGCAAAGAGCCCCAAGCTAGAAGACTCTACGGAATCCACCTGCCAATCGGAGCGTGTGGAGATAAAGACCAAATGAGAGGTAGTGGTGTCAGATTTTATAGCGTTAAAGTGTTGAAATTGGCTGCTACGTCTAGTGCGTGTTGCGGAGAGCTTGCAGAGCCTCTTACTGTGCAGCCTGCCCGTCTTGCCTCTCCCCCCCTTTGGCTGTCACACACTCTTAACAGACCACCCCTTGCTACGGAGCCCTCCCTCCACCTCCTCCTTCACTTCACTCTCTCCCTCCTTCACGCTCTTTCTCCCCCTCCTCCATAAATGTGGACTGGTGCCAAGGTTTCGCAGGCTCCTCTCCTCCGCCCGTGACACTTCTTCCATTTGAGTCGTGTTTGTGTGCGGATTTCACGTTATTGCTGTTTCCATGGAGTTCACTGTCAAGGTTTTTTTTTTTTTTTTTTTTTTTTTCAATTCTGTTTTTTCAAGGCAATTTCCTTTTGTCGTTTTATCTGCTCCTGACAGTTGCGGAGTGAATCGCCCAGCAAGACTTCTTTTGATTTATTGCTTGTGGCGTGTTACTATTACAGAGGAATAATACAGAATTGATAGGATAATCTGGGGTTAGAAAAATCAGATACTAATCAGTATTAAAACTGGTATTGAAACTAGATAGTAATTTGATCAGGTATCGATACTAAAAAGGTCACATTCACAGGACAAAAATGAACCTTTCCTGAATAGCTTTAGAATGATCTTGAGCTGCATCAGAACAAATATAGAAAAGAAATTATTATCATCGTGGTATCGGAATCAAGCTGATTCCTTAGTATCAAAATCAAGTTTGAAATTTTAGCATCATCACAACACTAAAATAAGATAGTCTTGACATCCTCTGTAATATATGTTTAAGCTAAGAACGTAATAATAATTACATGATATAAACCTTACCATAAATTATTCATTGACATCTTGCAGGAAGGCTAACCGCATTAAGATAAGTTATGTTTGATTGTCCCCTTAGGTATATTTGTCTTATATAAATGCTCTATTTAAATGCCATCTAAGAATCTCATGACAAGCCTTTGGTGAAATAATCATAGTCATATTTCATTTTGCGTAGTCTTTACAAAGGGTCAAAGGATAATGTTCTGTGCATGCCATTTTTTCAGTCATGTTATCACAGTGTTGCCAGTGTGGTAACATCCATTGTTTATAGGCCCTGTATCAGATATTTTTCCCATTTATTTGAGTAATTGTTATCTTACAGCAGTACAGATATATTGTATAAGCAGGTCTTGAGGTCAAAACAGCAAATTATAAAGCGTTTTAAATGAGTTAATCAGTCGTCCGCAAAAAAAAAGCCTGATCCCTGAGAGTTGAGAAAAGCGCTTACAAATGCATCGTGGTGAATAATTAGGATGCTCGGAATGCAAAAGTCAAGTGAAGGATAACTTTGGACCACTGCAAACAGTTTAAAATGAACAAGGTTTTCACGTTTTTTAAGACAGTCAAAATCAGGTAGTGTTTTTAAGCCCCAAAAATACATAGGCTACGCAACCCCTTTCAGAATCCATCATTGTTAAGTGGACAAAACCTGAGATCATGCACGCAAAAGTACGTATGCATGAAACCTGGCTTTTTACCATAGTCGAAATGCACAAGACATTCAAAACCAGGTGCCTTAGATTTATATTCTGGATCAAGTGACAGGACAAGGTAACTTATGCAAGACAGGAACCAGGCCAGGAGAAGGAAATGGGGTTGGCTGAGTCACACAGTGCACCAGGTAATACAGTGGAACTTTTATGGTGTACAACATTGGAAACATTGGCCAAGAACTACCATGACGACGGCAGAATTAGGCGGAAAGTCGTTGGGAAAGAGAAGCCTCAGGCCAGGAAGAGCAAAGTGAAGGAGGTTAATATAGACATCCCTTTCTCTATTGTAGATTTAAGGGATTAAGTCAAGTCAAGTATGGATTAGTGGGTAGAAGTAAGGCCACAGAAACTGCAAATAAGTCTTAAAGATGCCTTGAAATCTGTGCAGTTGTTCATTAGTAAGAAACATTATGAAACATGTGCACAGGCAGGTGTTAAACGGAACATATATAACGCAATATTGACTTTTTGTTCCCTATCTTACTCAAAAGTTCTGATTGATTCATGCGCGTTTGTGTAATCCTGTACTTTCTTGCATATGAGTGTTGATTGTCCTGAAAATTATCCCCGCCCATGTCCTACTTGAAATGTTACATGCCGTTAAAAATGTTCACTAGTCATTCTTCAAAAGTAAAAGCACGTAAATGTTGAGGCAGGGCTTCTCAGGTTTCTTTGATAACATTAAGTCAGTGGTTTCTATTGCTGGTTTAGACACACATTGGAGCATTTCCTGTATTGCCACATGACATCACAAGGTGGAACGGAGTGTTTTCTGTTTGAGAGAAGAACTCAGCCTAAATATGCAGGCTTTGTGTGTTAAACATGTCAATGAAACAAAACACAACTCCAGGTCTGTTTTTGATGAGGAAACATTATAACGTTGATCAGGAAACAGCGCAAAATGGACCCTTTAATCCAAATCGTGAATCTGTATTTTCAAAAGCGTTCAATCTCTTTATAGAAGCTTGTGAAAGAGCTAACTAGCATTACTCATTCACCTCCCAAACTTGTTAGAGAAGGGTTGAGGCATCTGAAAACCACAGCTATCCTGGGTTGGCGCTGGAATCAAACCGCCAACTTTACAAATAGCTCTACCACCTCAATCACTGTTACTATTAGCATTAGATATACACTTTTATCATCACTCCTTCATTGTATTTCAGTGAATCCATGAATGTTTGAGTACTGTACATACGTGTAGGGTTCAAAAAGGTCATTAACATTTAAAGGAAATAATAAAATTTAAAAAAAAATCTGCGAGTCCGACAGTGAAATGTCACTATCAGTTCTGCAGTTCTGAACAGGAAGTCGCTGGACCTCTTTCTGTTATTAAGCGGTTTTAGATTAATAGTGAGGTTTACTATTAACAATTAGGAAATAATGATCTATGAATGAATGTTTTAATTTCAATACTAAATAGCTAAAAAAACACAATATATCTTCTTGTCTTATCCTTTAAAGGCACTACCTGATTTTACAGTCTTAAAAACATTTAAACAGTTTGCAGTGGTCCAAAGTTATTCCTCACTTACCTTATGCATCCTAATCCTATCCGAGCATCCTAATTACTCACTGCGATGTATTTCTAAGGACATTCACAACCTTCTGAGACCAAACCAGTGTTTCCATCACAGTAAAGCTAATAACAAGTAACATACTAACACATGCTACCTGATTATCGTAACATAAAACGCTTTTTAACTAGATGCTTTATAATTAGATGACCTCAGAAGCTGCAAGACACATTTTGCTCAAAAACATTCTCAATAAAAAGCCATAGTGAAAGCATTGTATTTATACTTTCCATACAACACTTTTATTACAACCATATTTCCCCCATATTGAAAGTACTACTGCAAGTTAAGTCCCATGTACTGCCTTTATTTATGTAGTTTAATCTTAGTGGTTTAATCCTTTCCTCTGTCCCTTACCTGTTCCGCGCTGCCTGTTGGGAAATCATTTGAAACGTAGCTCATAAAATCCCATTCACCATCTCTTTAAAGTGGGCGGTGGCTCGGAGTCAGGCCCAGAAAACAGATGTATATGAGGGCTCTGGCTGAGACAGGCGACGCTTGGCCTGCGTAACTGGATGCCTGTGGGACTTTCCTGTGGGATATGTGCAAATTCAATCAAGAATCCCGTCACTTCGCGGAGAGTTCCTAGACAGTCCGCTTCCCCTAATGTGATTTGAAAAGCTGCAGGGTAAAATGAAAAGAGAGGATATCTTAAAGGGCTATTCTGGTGTTTGATAAATCAGATTATCCAGTGTAGGTGCCATATTACACAATTATTTTGAAGTGCAATGTTTTGATCTTTTACAGAGCTCTTATTTTCAATATTGTGTGAATGTCAGTATGGTTTGGAATGGAGCTTGTTGAAACATTATTTAGCAGGATATTAGCACCTTTAAAGACATTGTGCTTGTGTCTGCTGTATAGTTATAATCTGTGACACTCATGGAGCATTCTGTTATAATTTGCACATTGGAAATCAAAGTATTGATCTAAAACAACTTAATAAAAGAAACAAGTCAGCTGTTGGAACACTGTGGTGCACAATTGGAGTTGACGTTGCTGTAAATGTCATCAGAACAAAGAAGGCCAAAAATAAAATCTGTCAACTGGACAAAAGGTGTAGGAGTGAAGACGCTTCTCTTCCAAGCCAGTTCTTCAGTTCTGGTCAGATTTCTGGTGGACACCACCTTATATCTATCTGAAGGGAGGGACTACACACTGGAGTTAGCTCCTTGTAGGAGTGAAGAATTTTAGTTTTTACAATGGATAAAATCTTGACGACTGAGGGATTCCACACACGTCACAACAAAGAGGTGCATAGTCCCTCCAATGTCCGATGGACAGCTGCATATGAGTAGAGTAATAATTTTTTTTTTTTTTTTTTTTTTCATTTATGCCAAAATGGCAAAATGCAATGCTGCCAAATCCACATATCACCAAGTGAGAAAATAAAATTGGACAACAAAATAAGTACAGAGCAGTGGGCATGTAACGGTGGCAGTGAAAACAAGGGCAAATCAGAGCAATGACGGCTTCAGAAGAGGAGAATAAAGATTACTCAAACATGAATGAATCACTCTAAATACAACTTTGAGAGGGTAAATGAGAAGGGAAACAACTATAACATGGTTTAAAAGACAATTGTCCATAATAGGTCTGCTTCATAGGCTTTATCAGGAAATGCACTAAGGGAGTGCGATGTTACCTGTAGGACTTATTAGCAACCAACTGAAGCTCATCGTGGCTAGCGCTTATAGCGGCTAATCAGCAACCAGGGACCATATTTGTAATTTGGAGCACTAAACCAAAGAGCCAATCAGAAGCGAGGTTGCTAACGCTAGTGGGAGCAATGTTGTGGAGACAAGCACCAGATTGGTCTCTTATTATTATTCATATCTTAATTTAGGGATAAAATAGCAAAAGTATCATGTAGAACAAAAAGCAGTATGCAGCAGCAGTATGGAGAGAGGGACGACAGATTTTCAATAGAAGTCAACGGCAACCAGAGCTCGGAAGAAACAACTTCGCACCAATGTTCACTTCCTTTTAGGAACATGGCGGCTAGCGCATTAGTTTTTTCCATGTATGGTTTTAAGATAACAGCTTTTTTCCTTTTTTTTTTCCTTTTTTTTTCTTTTTTTTTTAGATAATTATAGACAAAGATATTTTTTGCTGCTAATTTTTCATTTCCATTGATTCAGTGCCCACTGATGCCAGCAGATGGCACCTGGTTCTAGACCCTCAAGGCTGGAATGATGTTGGATATATACGGAGGAGTGATGGGGAGTGAAATAACGTGCAAAACTAATTTGCAATACTTTCATAACAATGCCATGTTTCACTGTGAGTGACAGTCGGATTTGAATTCACGACTGTAGAGGACTGATTGTAATGTGCAGTGTCGTATTGTGTGGCCTGCTCTGAATGCAAGACAATATTTTTTAAATAATGCAATTTGTTCCAAACTAATGGTGTGTACTAAACACTGCTCAAAAAGCCAAAATTACAAGATGTTACTCTTTATTTATTCTCCACATGAACATTGGAAGAAATCGGACTGGTCTGCTTTGCATTATACTTTTATTTCCTCCTTGGCAGAAGTGAAAAAAAAAAATACACTGTGTGCAAAACAAGTATTGTGCAAAGTGCCATAATTACAGCAGAGCAAACATGGGAGCTAAAGGAATGGTGACACATGCATTAAGAGAGAGAGAGATGTACACTGAGAGCACGGGATCAAGAAAGAGAGCACGAGAGAGACAGAAAGACAGAGGGGAATAGAGAGAGACAGAGCATGAGAGAAAGAAATGTACAGAGAGAGAGAGATGTACACTGAGAGAGCACCTGAAAGAGAGCACGAGAGAAACAGAAAGAGAGGGAGAATAGAGGAAAAGGGAAATAGAAACAGCATGAGAGCGAGATTTATAAAGAGAGGGCAGAAGAGAGAGATGTACAGAGAGAAAGAGAGGGGGGTTTGGAAAGAGAGGGTCAGAAAGAGATGTACACAGAGAGAGAGAGCAGGAGAGAGGTGGGAAATGCCTGTTGTGCAGCAGCTGGCCCAGCCCCCGTGCTCCTCCCTGAGATCTGATGACTTCAACTCCCACGTTGCACCTGTTCCGCAGCCACAACAGAAGGACTACAGAAGCCGTAGGAAACTATCTGTGCTATTCCTCTGACGGCTGCAATTATAGACTTTTCATTTGTAGTTGAGAGGGAGCGGCTCTGTGCCCGGAGCTCACACCATCCACACCTCATCAGCTCAGAGCTTTTATGTGACGACCCACCAGAAGGAGGCCATGGACACGCAGCTGTGTAGTGGAGTGATTATCAGCACCTTTAAGCTGTAGGGCTGCAACAACTAATTGGACTAATCAGCGTTAAGTGATCATTGAGGTATTTGCCGTCTAATAAAGGGTTAGCAAGCCCATACAGTAAATGACAAAATGTTTCCTTTATGAGAGAAAATGTGCAGAAATTGTAAGAAGAAACCCATGTTTTTCTTGTATCTTACATTTGTCTGCTTTGAAATAATGGAAATATCTAATAATAATCAGTGGATATAATCACTATATCGACTTTTTCTTTGTACTAATAGGGAGATTTTAGTCATTTGTGTTATAACGCGAAAAGATTTGAGCTGTAAAAGGGTGAATTAGTCCCTTTTATAGTTAATTATTGCTTCCTTCTGCTATTTGTTGCTGCTCATGCCTTGTAATGATACTGTATATTTTAAAATAGATTAACTGGGATTATTCTGGTTTGTGTCAGTGGTATAAAGTAGTTTCAGTATCAATGTTTATCGTGGTATTTCTCCGTAGCAATATATCATGCTTCAACATTTGTTATCATGACACGCCTACACTGGAACCAACAATTTTCAAAATAATAGCTACTAATAATAGCTACTAGAGAAGATACTAGAGAAGATACTAGAGAATAATAGCTACTAGAGAAGATACATAATAAATAATAATAATTTCAGCATGTATGTCTAAAACAAAGTCTAGCTTGAGTAACAGAACTTCAGACAGAACAGTGCCTCGGTTAGCTTCACTCCCCAAAGGAATGTTGATGACATCAGCTGCAGTGTATCAACATTTAAACCAACATAAATTTAACATAATACAATCATAAAAAAGCATCTTTTACAGAATTTGAAACCTAATTAATTGGAAAATAAATCCATCTTAACACCTCTGTAGTTTAGTAGAGTTCATTTGTTAACTGAAGAACTGGTCCAAAGCAGAGAACACATTTCCCGTGGCAGTAAAGTCTACCTTAACCTTAACTCCGGTAACCTCCATTAATATTGTTACCCCTGTGGCATGTGTATTCCTTTAACAGGCGCAATTTCAGACGATCATTTGTCGCTCCGTGCCACGATAAATTCCCCTGCCCGCAGCTAACACCCTCCACTCTCCATCAGGCCAAACTCAGAGCGTTTAGTCCGAACATATTTCAGTTTTATGTCCTGATGAAAGCGCCGCTGGAAGGCACTCATTTCCCATCTCTGAAGCCTTGCCGTTAGATTAATAGAAGTTTAGAGGAGGCTAATGCACAGAGCCTGGTGAACGCGTAGCCCACTCGGTCGCGGTGCTAGTTCCCTGGGGTCCGCCTCCCCTTCAGCAGAGGTAATGGTTCTCATCCGTCAGAACTGTGCCCCTAGCTGGGACAACAGGAGCTCAGGGCAGTCGTGCTCATACACAAACACTCCACTCTTTAAGCCATTGGAGCTGATTTGTGTTGAACTTGACACCAACAATGTTTCCATTAGAACGGTCATGTAAAAGGGCTGCTCTCGTGGGAGTTTGTAAGAGTCAAATGTACCTCCAGAGTCTTTGAGATGCACTCAGCAGCTACAGTAGCTTTGCAGAATAAGAAAGAACTTAAAATCATAATACAAACAAATCAAAACATAAATAATTACCATAAAATTAACATTAAAAGAGAAGAATGCAGAATCAAAACCTGTCAGTCATATCCACAGCTAAACAGAACCGTTTGGAGCCTGGATTTAAACATGGTTAGAGTAGAGGCCTGTCTCACATCTTTAGGAAGACTGTTCCAGTTATTAGCTGTATAAAACTGATGTTTAGTCCTGACTCCAGCTCCCTGAAGTCCTCAGAGTGTGAAATGGTTCATATGGCTCTAACATGTGGGAGATGTACTTTGGTGTTAGGCCAAAGGAGCTGGGAGGTGCTAGGTACTTTCTGGTTCTAGTCAGGACTTGAGCAGCAGGGTTCTGGATGTACTGCTGCTGTCTTCACGCTCGTTTGGAGAGGCCAGTGAGCAGGCCGTTACAGTAGTCTAACCTACTAGAGACAAATGCATGGATCAGTCTCTCCAAATCTGGTTTTGGCAGTATATCTTTGATTTTTGCAATGCTTTTTAGATGGTGAAAAGCTGCAGATGTTACTGATTTAATGTGGCTGTTAAAGTCCAAGTCTGAGTCAATTATTACCCCTAGATTTCTAGCCTGATTTGAAGGTTTTAGAGAGAGAGAGACTGGAGGTCACTGCTGGCACGTTCTCTTGTTTCTGTGGGCCAAAGACAATGACTTCAGTCTTGTCTGAGTTTAGCTGGAGAAAGTTGTTTTGCATCCACACACTGATCTGTTGGATGCAGTGGCAGAGTGAATCCACTGGTCCATATTCACCTGCTGCCAGTGAGACATAAATCTGAGTGTGGTTGTATAGATCTAATATCTAACAAACAATGACATATACAATATATTGCAGAAGGTAAATGGCTTAACGAAGTCCTCTGAATTCCACATTAGAAAACTGCCGTGCCAAATGGGAGTTGACGTCGCCGTAAACGTCATCACAACAAAAAGCCGTGCAGCTGTCGCGAGCGAGCAGCAGATGTTTTTTCATTTGCTCCAATATGGATACGCTGCCGAATCCTATGCTTATCACCAATTAAGAAAATAAAAGTGAACAAAGTAAGTAAAAAGCAGTCTGTGTGGCAACTGAGGTTGATCGACAATATGTCATCTTGAAAATAAGGGATTATAGACATGCACGAATCACTCCAAAAACAACTTTGAGCGTGTAAATGGTGAGAGGAACAACTATAACATGGCTAAAAGCTCTGAAAAGTCGACTTTGCCTAATAGGTCTCCTTTAAAGAACAAATATTATGCATTATTTGTACTGTTATTGATCTTTAAACATGATGTTGAGTGCCCATTTCATGTTTTAGAACTTAAAATGATGGCTGTCTTGAGACAATATGTACCTTCTTTCTACAGATGCACTCCAATACTAGGAACTGGGGTTAGGACACCATCTACTGGCAGTAGCAGGAATTACTATTGAATAAACAAACCATAACTAGGGTTAGCAACTTTTGCCGACATGCTAACAGAAGCATGGAGTTGCAATGAACACAATTTGATGCCGGAAATGCTCATTTTTATTTATGGACTTAAAAACACCATAGGAGACCTCCAGACTTTTATCTATGATGTCACAAAACTGGGAATTTTGAACTGGCATCTTTATCAGACTTAGAAGGTGAGGACTTGCTTGAATAAAGCAAATTACAAGGTAGGTTTTGGATGAGGGAACAAAGTTATATGTTTAAGAGCTCAAAAAGTCAATTTTGAGTAGCATAGGTGAGTAGTTTAGATGTCTTAAGAGTTAATATACAATGTAAATAATCATGGAAATAAAGAAGAAACTTAAATGAAAAAGCATGTTTAATCATGACAACATAAAGCCTGGCATTAAGGACATCTGAAAAAAACATGGAACTTATTTAGGAATTTCAGCTATAATAAAAAACATAATCAAAAAAATAATGCATACGCGTTTCCAGACCCCTTACGATTTTCAAGAGCTACAGCTGCCCTGGGGTAGACTGAAGAAAGCCTGCCAATATATACACTTTTTTAAAGATGTATAGGTTTCTTAGGTTGTGTCCATTCATAGTTTTGATGCCTTCAGATAATCTAAAACATAAATGCTGTCATCTTGGAAATAAAGAAGAAACTTAAATGAAAAAGTGTGTGAAAACATTTGAGTAGCAGTGTAAGTCTTACCAAAAAAGCTATAGTCCCATCCTAATCTCGCCCTCAGTCATGGTGGAGCTCTGCTGGTGGCCGTTCTGAAAAGCCGTCTTGATGGAGTGCTGATGGGGGCAGTTTGTTTACACAGGTCATGTCCAGACGTCTGTGGGTGTGGACCTTTCATGCTCCTGGCCCACCAACAATATTTTCCCTCATATTAATGTCGTGTCTGTGTCCTCCGCTCTGCAGGATGGGAGCAGTTCTTTACACCAGCTCCACAGTGACCTATAGAGCCATGTTCACCACCGCAGCCTATGAACACATACTCCCAGCTGTTTGCGCCACTGCTGCCAAAATACAACTGGAGAAATAATGCAAGACAAATCGTGCTTTAATGTGGACATTTAAAGCAACACTGAATAACTTTCTTGTCATCTTTGTGTTTTATGGAATACGTTTTATTTTGTGGTCATCAGTAACTCCCGGTTTTGACATAAACATCATCGGTTGAGCGGTCAGATCTACAGGTTGGTGATGTGATTCCAGCTCCCACAGATGACTGATGTTATTGTGTCCTTGAGCAAGACACTTAACCCCTTTCACCCCCTGCTGTGTGCGTACACGGGTGGATGAATGTGCGTGTGAATGAGTGAGTGGTTCCTTGATGTAAAAGGCTTTGAGTGTCTAGATGGCAGAAATGTGCTATGTAAAAATGTAACCAACTTGCTTTGGCTGTATAGTGCAACATAAATACAGTGAATAATAATTATAAATGCAATCTATGACAAAGCAAAAATAAGGACATGCATTAAAAATAAGACAAATAAAAATAGACTTTGATATAGAAATACAAAATATACATTACATAGAAATAAAGCAAAAGCACAAATAAAATGATAATAATAATAATAATAATAATAATAATAATAATAATAATAATAATAATAATAAAATCAGAACATTCTTGATGGAAATACATTTTATGTTGTACTCTGGAATATTTTAGTCACCATATCTCCTGTTGTTCTCCAGGTCAAATAAGAATCAAGTTTGTGGAGAAGCAAGCCTGTTCACAGTAACAGTTTTTTTTTTTTTCTGTTTTTCAGTACAATAAATTGATCCAATATGAAAAAACATGCTTTTATTTTGTAAATTTGTCTAGAAAGTTAAACGGTGGGACTTCAAAACATGTTTGATATTCATTTTCTTCTGTATTTCATGTTTTTTTTTTAAAGGTCCAAACCATTTAAAATGAAATAGTTCTGGTTTTCACTTTTGAAGACAATAAAAATGAGGTACAGCGCCTTTAACTCATAATGGTGTTTATGTAAAAATCAATCCTAAAAAAGGTGACATATACTGAATTGACTTTTCTGGAGTTTCTAACCATGTTATAAAATTGCCCCTGTATCCAAAACATATCTGCAGCATTATATGTCACAGAAGTAACAATAATCCAAATAAAAAATAAATAATTTTACTGTGCACAGAGCATAACACAAACTTCTTAATACCAAATGGCAGGTAAAATTAGTAGGCAAAATTTTACTTAAGTAAGAGTAACGCTACTTCAAAATGATATTGCTCAAGTAGAAGTACAAAGTAGTGGTTCATGTGGTACTACTGGAGTAAGAGTAACTGTCGAGACATAGCATCTGATTTATAATTAGTACAGTATATTTGGAAGGACAAAACATTAAGTAATGCAAAAAATCTGGTATTTTCAAAGGGTAGACACAAAAATGAGACTAAATCATATCTGAAGGAGCGCTGCAAGAAACTCAAATGTTTAAATCATTTCATATTTGCAACATAAAGATTTTATCACTTGTAGACATAGTTCATTTCACTTTTAAAACTTTTAATCAAGAAAGGCTATTACTATTACTATTACAACTAAGTAAAAGTACACTGAGCAGTGTACATTCTTACTAATTACTCTTAAAGTTACTCAACTAATTGTAACTGAGCAATTGTAAGTGAGTACTGCCCTTTGCAAATGTGTACTACATGTGTCAGACTGTAGAATGCCAGCATGTGTAGCCTTTGATCATGGAGTGGTCTCTGGCTGAAAGGAGGTCAAGAACCCAGCGCTGTGGAGCCACGGGAGCAGTAGACAGATCCCAGTCCAGGCGTTTACACAGGTGGCTGTCATATGCTCCGCTAAGCCTGTCCCAATGGCCCGCAGACTGTAAAGAAAACCCACCACAAGACTGAGACGCTTTGGAACAGATTTTATCAAAAGTGGCCTAAGTGCAGAGAGAAAACGCAATTTAACTGTGTCAACTGTGGAAGGGGCTCGAATGTCAAGCAGGTTCCGAAAGTGCCAGTCAATATGCCAAGTGTTTTTATTGGCGGCTATTTTAGTCTAAAGGCTCGTGAGGTTTTTACTGGAGAGAATGGAAGAAGCTAACAGCATGATACAAGAATCCAGTGACTTGTAACGTAGCCATTAGCTTATTGATCTGGATAAGCTCGGTTTGGTGACCGTGTAACACTATATAGTCACATATATAGACCCATATGTTGGCTTGTTAATTATTTATGATAATCTTTACAATTCACATTTTATAAGTTAAAGGGCTCATATTACACTGTTTTCTGATCTATGTTATAATGTTGTTTTCCCATCATGGGCAGACCTGGAGTTGTGTTTTGTTTCATTCATGCATGTTTAACACAAAAACTCTGAGAGAAAATCTCCTAAACCACCTAAATATTCAAACTGAAACCACTCTGTTCCACCTTGTGATGTCATGTGGTAATACAGGATGTGCTTCACTTTGTTTTCAAACTTCATACAACATCAGTAGAATCATTTGGATGATTTCATTCCTGGAATTGTCAGTCTCTACTGAATGAAATAAAATGTGTGAATGAAATAAAATGTGTGAAATAACAAGGTGTAAAGAGTTAATTTCGCGCAATTTCGGAGCACTTTTTGTTATATATCCTTTTCCTCTGTGCTGCCCCTCTACTGGCAGCACAGGGGATTGAAGCCTATTGAAAAGACAAATTAGCAGCGTGGTTATCGGGATGCAGTAATTGCCCACTGATTCGAAGCTTGGCGGTTCGAATCCTGTTCTTGACGTAAATATTGGTAGAGTAATAGGATCCACTGAACCACAAGTTGGTGCGATTCCAGCTCCCACAGATGAATGCTGTCGTTTTGTCTTTGGACAAGACATTGACCCTCGTTGCCCCCAGTGTCTGCGTACACAGGCGTATGAATGTGAGTGTGAATGTAAAGCGTTTTGAGTGCCTTGAGTGTGAAAAAGGACTATATAAAAAAGTGACCATTTACAGTGTGACTAAAATAAAGATGATTTAAAGAGAAGGCAATTACTGTAGACATTTTTCATTTTTAGTTGCTGAAGTGAAAGGGCATGCATTTAGAACGAGACACCCTTGCTGAAGGAGAGAAGCTTTTAATCTGTATATAATGTTCCTATCAAAAACACTCTAGGAGTTTTGTATTTAGTTTCGTTCGCATGAGTTTCAGCAACAGTGTGCACTACGTCCATCTAAGCACTCATCTGTTTCAAATTGGTTACGCAACTGGTAGAATTAAAACATTTCTAAGTCCATAAGTCATCACCGGACATGTTCTAAGTATTTCTGTGGTCAAATTGGTTTTACTACAACTACTACTACTACTACTTTGCTTGGTTATACATCTTTTGCTTTTATAGAGCCCATATTGCACTGTTTTCTGATCTGATAAAATGTTGTTTCCTCATCAAAAACATACCCGGAGTTGTGTTTTGTTTCATTCACATGTTTAACACACAAATTCTGCATATCTTGGCTGAGTTCTTCTCTCAAACAGAAAACACTCTGTTCCACCTTGTGATGTCATGTGGTAAAACAGGAAGTGCTCCACTGTGTTTGTAAACTTCATACACCTTCACTAGAATCTTTTGGATCATTTCTGCCATGGAATTTCCAATCTAAAAGGAGCTGTTAACTTGAAAACTACCACTACATGACATCACAAGGGGGAGCAGAGCATTTTGAGCTTTGGAGATGTAGACAAACTAATAATAAAGGTTTATATGTCAATTTTGCGTAATATAGGACCTTTAAAGTGTGTTTCTTACATATATCAATTGTTTATTTGTTTGTATTTTTCTGAAACAAAATACAATTGCCAAGGAGCCCAAAAGCATGTTAAGGAGCCAATAAAAGCCATAATTTACATTTACACGTTCTTTAAACGTGTAAATGAAAAAAACCCAAAAAACTACTTTCAGCGAAGACAACAATTACATTCATATTTTGTGCTCCTACGGTTAATTTAATATTTACAACATCCTAGTCTATGGAAATGTCTTTAGGGATGCACTCACACTTGGACCAAACCAAGTCTACACTGGGGCTAAACTGGACTCCATCCAGGACCACACCAGGACAAGTGTGACTGCCACCACATGCAGTACATCTTCATATGGTTCAGTTGTCAGCTTAAGCCTTTAATTCTGGTTTACATCCATCTGACAGTGTTGCCCATGCCACAGATTCCAGGGATGTGGCCTGCTGCGATGTGTTGTTCTGGGGCATACCATTGGAATGCCTGTTTGCAGCTGACACAGTTCTACAGACGGTCTGGCACTTGTTGGTATTGGAATGAAACACACACCTATAAATTCCACGTGTATTCTGGTGTATGACATATGACAGTCATGATTGCTCTTTCAAACAATTGTCTGTTGTGTGGCAGATGTGTGAGTGACTAGTCTTAATTTGTTTAACACAAAGCAGACAAAGTGTTTCTCAAGGGATATTTAGTTTGGGGATTAAAACTATATGGCTAAATGTCAAGCAAAATGTACCAGGTTTTATTAGACCATGTTGGGTTATATTTTATCAGCCAAAGATGTAATCCTCAAACTCCTCATTATAGTAGAATAGAGTTCACAATCAAGCAGTCAGTGACCCCCATTAGAGCCATACACAAGTGGGTTAGTATGAGACAGTTTTGAAAAATAAATACATAAATAAAATAAAACGTATGAATCTAATAAATTGATTCAAATGAGGGAAAAATGTGTGATTTTTAATTTTTTAAAATTTTTTAATAAAACATATGGCTTGAGTTTAAAAAAAACCCAAAAACATATGATTTATTTTGTCCCTCTTTTGAAACTTGCGCTGCCATATGGAGATGAAAGGTCATACTGCAGCACCATGATGGCAGCACTGACTCACCTCACATTTGCATTTGTGGATTTCCTCCAGGTTAAGCACCATTAGCCACAAACACATGCTTGAATTATATGTTTTACACATTAAACTGATGCAGTAACTAGTTTTAAAACTCATATGACTAAGACATTATGCTATTTTTGTCTGTACCCAAGTTTGTCTTGCCCCTGTAAAGACATACTATATAAGCAGCTCTAGAGGTCAAAAGTCCACTGCGTGCTGTCTGCATCTAATTATAAAGGGCTTTAATGTCCGTTAATCAGGAAGTGCACATTAGCATGCTAATTGCTGTTAGCTTTAGCGTGATGTCACAACTTCGCTTTGATCTCTGAAAGTTGTGAAAAACGCTTATGAACTCATTGCAGTGAATAATTTGAATTCTTGGAATAACTTTAGACCACTGCGTACCAGTTACAATAAAGTTGTTCTGTTACATTTTTAAGACAGTAAAAATCTGGTACAGCACCTATAAACTATAGCATACATAGCACATTGTTTTACTTTGTTTTGCATGAATCAATCAAAGTGTAACCATTGTAATATGACTAAAAGCTCACAAAAGTAAAATTTGTCTGTCCAACTCATGTTATGGAAACAGACCTGCATTGCAATATATAAAAAATGACATTAAGTTATTCTACCATAAGTTGATGTGGAAATGGCTTTACACACACACACACACACAGTGATTCATGCTGTGAAGTATCTTGGTGCCAAAATGCTCCAAACTGAACCGCATCATCTCCTCCTTAGTGAGCGGAGAGCCCCTCAGCCATTGAGTCCTGCGATAAATGTTTTGGCCCCCATGCTACTAACTGAGCTCAGAGGACGTAGCGTGCATATTTCCTCGGTTATAGGCCTGTGGTGATGGGGATAGCAGCCGCTCTGCTCACAGATGGTGCAGGGCAGGAATGGATTACAGGCCCGGACAGTGATATGTGGACACCATTTATCATCATGGTAACGGTCACGCAGGCTACAGGTGTGTTTGTGTTAGCGTGTGGGCAGGAGCGTGTGCAGCAGAGGATATTAAAATGGCCTCGGGTGTTTCATAAGTCACACTGATTGGCAGAGTGAGTGGTGAGTGGTGGAAGATTGGTTTGTTAGGAAGGGACACGAAGGGAGTTTTCCAGTTAATATGATACTTAAAGCATATTGTTACATTTGAGCTTGTTATAATGCTATGACGATTACTTATTAAAAATGCATTGTTTGTTGTTAGTATCATGTTTGGTGCTGATCTCTTCCCATATTAAGTGCTTAAGCTAAGTAGTATTGTAATAAGTATTGTAATCTAATATTTCTGAAGTTGTTATACATCCATCCGTTTTCTTTCGCTTATCCGGGGCCAGGTCACAGGGTCAGCAGTCTAAGCAGGGACTCCCAGACTTCACTCACCCCAGACACGTCTTCCAGCTCCTCCGGTGGGACGCCAAGGTGTTCTCAGGCCAGCGGAGAGACATAGTCCCTCTATCGTGTCCTGGGTCTTGTCCGGGGCATCCTCCCGGTGGGACATGCCCTGAACACCCCCCCAGGGAGCATCCGGGACAGATGCCCGAGCCACCTCAGCTGGCTGTGGGTAACATCGCACTCACTTGGTCCACTTTTTATAGTCTATGTTTGTTTCTAAAGTGAAACAAAACAGAATTATGACTACTCTTATAACTTTCTTATTTTGTTGCTGTCCTTATAGAAACAAAAGGTCATGTAGAACAACATAAATCATATAGATAAACCTTCCTTGGTAGAAGTCATTTAAGTGTTAGATGTGTATGCAACCTTTAGAAAAGTGCACAGAGCTTACAGATGAGACAAAGGATGAAGCGTTTTCATCTGGTCAGCTCAATTGGTAGAGATGTTTACCCACTAACCTGAGGGTTGGCAGTTCAATCCAATGTACTGCCGTTGTGGCCTTGAGCTAGATATTTAATTCTCAAGCCTGTGTAGTTATTATGTACAAATGGGTATTGAGAGAGTGAATGGATCTTTGATGAAAAGCGATCTTAGAGTCCCATAGAGATGGAATGGCAATATAAAAAGTGACTATAGCAATCGTCTATAAAGACTACCTCAGGATATAAGAATGCAGGTATGAAGTGGAAACTACAGTATGGCAAAAAATGTATACATGTGGGCCTGTTAAAGAGGGATATTATGCAAAATCATTATAACGTTTCCACGTCAAAAACATGCCTGGAGGGCTTTTATATGCCATTCATGCATATTTGAGTAATTTTACAATCTCTCCTGGGCCCTATTCGAATATATTCAATTTACTTTTGTAAAGCCCAAAATTACAACAGCAGTTCCCTCTTAGGGCTGAACATGAGAATTGATTTAATCAACAGAAAGTTAGAAAATCAACAATGAAACAGAAACAAACAAGCAAATTAATCAACAGAAAACAAGCAAATGGATATCTGTCCCAGAACATCCTCTGTCCTTAGACCCTCCTTCTTGTCAAGGAAAATCCAAAAAACAAAGAGACTCCTCAAGGAGAACCACAGTGAAGGAGAGATCCACTCCCATGGATGGGCAGGATGTGTCCAGGACTAAGGCACATCCATATAAACTGTGAACAGGATTGGACCAAGTACAGAACCCTGTGGCACACCATCAGATAAGTAGGATTTAAACCAGCTGAGGGCTGCCCCTTTAAATCCTGTCACATGTCTAACCTTTGTAGTAGAATATTGTGGTCGATGGTCTCAAACGCTGCACTGAGGTCCAACAGAACCAGGACTGAGACCAATCCTTTGTCAGCAGCTAATAAGGCAGTCATTTGTGACTTTATGTAGTGCAGTTTCTGTGCTATAGTGAGCTCTGAATCCTCACTGAAAAACTTCAAATGAATTATTAGCCTGTAGGTGTTGACAAAGCTGCTTAACTACAGTGCTTCTTGAACAGACTTAGTTCACATTCATACAATCTGACCAGAACTGAAGAAGCAGCTTGAATCGGCAGCAAAATGTCTTCACTCGTGCAACTTTTTGTATACTGATACTGATAGCACTCTGATGAGGAAGTGCGGGGAACAAGGAAAGTAGGGAATCAGAATATCAAAAATGAAACTGAAACTTGTTTAACATTTGAATGCATCATTTTCATCGAATATAGCATTTTCAACACAATAAAAGGTAACATGGTGATCTAAATGTTATATGTTAGTAATGAATCCTCCATAGAAGTGCAATAAGCAATCTGTAAATAAAAAAAAGACAACAATAAAATTCAGCCTCAAACTATTAAAACAATACATGCCACTGAGTAAGTTGAGATGAGATTTGGAAATATGGACAGTAAAATTCTAATTGAACCCAAAAACTCACAAAGTGCCAAGCGGAAAAGAACTTTGTGACTCAGGATTTTGACTTGGCTTTGCGTAAAAGATCTGTCACACATATTCTTCCTCTGTACAGAAATTATGAGCCATGCAAAGGGCGTCTCCTTTCAGAAGTTCCAAACTACGAAGTTGCTGACATTCTTCTTGTCCTGGGGTGAACTCTACAACTCAAAACAAATGAACATGCAGGCTACATCTGTCACCGTCATGTCAAAGGATGCAAGTGGGAGGAAGAAGCGTTTCTGGGGGGTACATACGTTGCTTGGTCACCTCCATCAACAATGTTTGCTTTTCTCTAAAGCCTGATCCAAACAGTTGACAGTAGCAGAGAAATGGGATTCTAGAAACTTTGCAAGGAATTTCCTGTAGACTATCATTATAGTTTGAAGAATATCCAAAGTAAAATGATAGCTCTGAAGGCAACTAGCAATTACCACACCATTTTCCAATTTCCAGTTCTTCAGTTATAAAGAAGTAGACAAAGGGAGTGTGACATCGCCCATTCAGCTCCAGTCAAATGAAGCTCGTCGAGGAGAGCAGTTATAAGGGTGAATTTGGAGCCGAGTTTCATATTTGGAATTCCAACCGCAAGCATCTTTGCAGCTAAAGAGCCAATCCAGAGTGAGGCTGCTTTAGCACGGAGCAGGCACTTAGCAACGGTGTCTAGCACTAGCAGGAATGACCTCGGGGAAAGAAGGTGCCTGATTCATCTTTTATTAATGTTCATATCTTGATTTACAGACACAATAGTGAAATAAAAAATAGAACATAAAACAGGAAAAATAACAAAAAGTTCCCTACTAGAACTAAGAAAAAATCCCCGTCATAAATATTGACCCCTAAAAAGGATCATTCCATCTGTCATATATTGAATGATAACCTCGATATAGTAATTATCGTGGTCTACTTGGGGGAAAAAAATAAAAAACATATTCTTGGAGTGTTCTGTGGAGCTTCTCTGTGTTTTTAAAGCTCATTCTAATCATTTCATTGAGCAAACTGGCTGGTTCATCCACAAACATACTTTACAAGCAGTTGTTGCTTTAGCTTGGTTACAAATTTAATTCACTGTTTCTGAGGTAGCAAATGGAGTCCTTGCACCCTTCGGTGTACAAAGTGTCTCAAAAGTTTCATACAAACTATTTCTTTGCATCACATGGGGGTAGAAAATTGTTATATTCCAAGAAGCCATTCACTCTGGGTGGGATGAAACAAAATGAATATTTGAAGGAAGTAAAGTGCTGCCCTTTCTTTGCATTGCTGAGGTCTCACATCCAAGTCCCTATGGTTTTCTTGCCACAAATTTTCCTTGCAGAAAGAAGCTGGCAATACTGGCAAAAATCTTCCTTGATAGATTAGTTGTGGTGCTGTGCCAAGGACACTGCCCACTCAGCCCTTGTTATCTTGGTCTTCTATGCCTCTACAGGTATAATGCTCCCTACAACTCTACTTCGATTTATTCTACAACAGTATCTTTGACAAAATTAAGCTGTCTATGAAAAATGTGCTGAAATGTACAGGTAAATGATGGAACTGACCAAAATATTTACCACAAAAGTGCATAAAATATAATGTTATTCCCTTTTTTGAAAGTACATGACAGTTGTTTTTTTTATTATTTGTAATCTTTTACAGCCTTAAATAGTTTTATATAGAGACAGTAAACCAGATAATTCATTTTTGCATTTCCGAAACAACAATTTTGATAATATTTATTTGTTATATATGTCCTACGTATTAGTGTAGTCATGATACTAAAATTTGAAACTCGATTTTGATACTAAGGGATAACCTTGATACTCAATACTGATTCTGATACCACACTGAAAATAGAAAACACTTTCTTTAGACAACAGAATGAGATTTTCAACATTAAATAACAGGCATTATTTATACTACCATGTGGCCTTTTACCTGTGTAATCCCTCAGCTGTCCAGGTAGTTTCCATAGTGGTACATGGCCATACACTAGACTTTTGTAGTCGAATCCATACTTGCTTAAATAAATATCTAGTTACAATACTAGTTTTAGTATGGATTAGTATCTGATTTTCAAAACATTTGACAACCTTACTACATACACTTTTTTTTAAACTGCCTTTGTTTCTGTAAATGCAATTGTCCCTTTGCAAACCTACAGCAGCTTTTACTGTAGACAAAAATCACAATAGACACCATATTTATTGTCTGAAACACTTGGCTATTGATCTATCACCATATGCCTTCCAGCTCTCCCCATCGCAACCACAACTGACAGCCATTTGCAACCACAAGATGTCACTAAATCTCATTAAGTAGTCAAAAATTGAATCTTCAAACACATCCAGGAAGCTATAAAGCCTTTCCTTTCTTTCAAACTGACGCCTGGTTCATGTCTGCTTGCACCGCCCTGACCTCCACCGCATTTGTTTATCCTCTCGTTCAGGCTTCATTACTGGAAGACAATTCCAGAAACCCCGTATCAAAATGGCTCCGGATCTGCGAGGAAGCCTGGATGTAAACTCTTGAGGCTTTGGGCATCAGTCACATCAACGCTTGCACCTCAACAGAGGCGCGCTTCTTTTCCTGGAAACAAAAGCCACACTTGTTTGAGGTCTTTGGTGGACCACAACAGGCGACATTGGAGTCTGGTGCAAGTGTAAAGTAATCCACAGACTGTGGCTGTCAAGATTGTTTTTGTGGCGCTAATTGGATAATGAGACTCCAAACATGGTCTTCTGATGAGTCACCACAAGAAAAGCAAGACAGATTGAAGCTATTGTTACAAGTCACACGCCATTCTACTGACTATAGACGCTAGTGGCAGTGACCCCAGGGTCACACACATGTCTGTTATTAATGTTCATATCTGGATTTATGGACACAATAGTGAAGTAAAAACACCTGGGTTATGTAGAGTGGGTTGAACATTTCAAGGACAGTGCACTTTTAGAATGCAGTGAAGGCAAAACTCCACTCTGGCTTCAGAAAGTTTAGAAATGTGCTGATGAACTCAACACAGTGAATATTGAAACATAATTGTAAATGCCCTTCACACACCTATCACAACACTACATCTATTGTCTGTGTGACCCAGGGGCCAAATATGGCTCTCAGACCAATTTTTTAAATATAGTTTATATTTACTGTATATTCCGCGTGTCCTGTTGAGGATCTAAGCATGGATAAAGGTCTGGTGGCTCATTCTAATCTGTTTTAAATGCATGAATTACTCACTGTACTGACCACCAGTCTATCGCTGTCAATCAACCCCTTACTTGGAAAAAGTTTAGACATGCATGGTCTATGTCAAGAATGGGCAATCTTTTGGGTTCTACCAGTAGAATTTTATAAGGTCCATCCATCCATCCATTTTCTTCCGCTTATCCGGGGCCAGGTCGCTGGGGCAGCAGTCTAAGCAGGGACTCCCAGACTTTCCTTACCCCGGACACGTCCTCCAGCTCCACCGGTGGGACCCCAAGGCATTCCCAGGCCAGCCGAGAGACATAGTCCCTCCAGCGTGTCCTGGGTCTTCCCCGGGGCCTCCTCCCGGTGGGACATGCCCAAGACACCTCCCTAGGGAGGCGTCCAGGAGGCATCCTGAGCAGATGCCCGAGCCACCTCAACTGGTTCCTCTCGACGTGTAGGAGCAGCGGCTCTACTCTGAGCTCCTCCCGTGTGACCGAGATCCTCACCCTATCTCTATGGGTGCGCTCAGCCACCCTACGGAGGAAACCCATTTCGGCCGCTTGTATCCGCAATCTTGTCCTTTCTGTCATTACCCAGAGCTCATGACCATAGGTGAGGGTAGGAACGTAGATTGACCGGTAAATTGAGAGCTTCGCCTTCCGGCTCAGCTCCTTCTTCACCACAACGGACCGATACAGCGACCGCATCACTGCAGACGCTGCACCGATCCGCCTGTCAATCTCACGCTCCATCCTTCCCGCACTTGTGAACAAGACCCCGAGATACTTGAACTCCTCCACTTGAGGCAGAGACTCTCCACCCACCCGGAGAGGGCAAACCACCTTTTTCCGGCCAAGAACCATGGCCTCGGATTTGGAGGAGCTGACTCTCATCCCAGCCTCTTCACACTCGGCTGCAAACTGGCCCAGTGCCTGCTGCAGGTCCTGGCTCGATGAAGCCATCAGGACAACATCATCTACAAACAGCAGAGATGAAATCCTGTGGTTCCCGAACCAGACCCCCTCTGGCCCCTGGCTGTGCCTAGAAATTCTGTCCATAAATATAATGAACAGAACCGGTGACAAAGGGCAGCCCTGGCGGAGTCCAACATGTACCGGGAACAGGTCTGACTTACAGCCGGCAATGCGAACACAGCTCCTGCTCCGGTCATACACAGGCCGGACAGCCCTTAGCAAAGAGCCCCGGACCCCATACTCCCAGAGCACCCTCCAAAGGACACCACGAGGGACACGGTCAAATGCCTTCTCCAGGTCCACAAAACACATGTGGACTGGTTGGGCAAACTCCCATGAAGGACCGAGGACCCGATGGAGAGTATAGAGCTGGTCCAGTGTTCCACGACCAGGACGAAAACCACACTGCTCCTCCTGAATCCGAGGTTCGACTATCGGTCGGATTCTCCTCTCCAGTACCCTGGAGTAGACCTTAACAGGAAGGCTGAGGAGTGTGATTCCCCTGTAATTGGAACACACCCTCCGGTCCCCCTTCTTATACAGAGGGACCACCGGTCTGCCATTCCACAGGTACTGTCCCCAACCGCCACGCGATGTTACAGAGATGTGTCAGCCAAGACAGTCCCACAATATCCAGAGACTTGAGGTACTCAGGATGGATCTCATCCACCCCCGGAGCCTTGCCACAGAGAAGCTTGCCAACCACCTGTGTTTTCAGCCAGGGTGATGGATGAGTCCGCCTCCGGGTCCCCAGTCTCTGCTTCCTCCTCGGAAGACATGACGGGGGGATTGAGGAGATCCTCAAAGTATTCCTTCCACCACCCGACAACATCCCTGGTCGAGGTCAGCAGCTTTCCACCCAGACTGTATACAGTGTTGGTGAAGCACTGCTTCCCCCTCCTGAGGCGTCAGACGGTTTGCCAGAATTTCTTTGAGGCTGTCCGATAGTCCTCCTCCATGGCCTCCCCGAACTCCTCCCAACCTTCAGTTTTTGCCTCTGCGACTGCACGAGCCGTGGCACGCTTGGCCCGCCTGTACTCATCGGCTGCCTCAGGAGTCCCATGAGCCAACAAGGCTCTATAGGACACCTTCTTCAGCTTGACGACATCTCTTACTTCCGGTGTCCACCACCGGGTTCGGGGATTGCTGCCGCGATAAGCGACAATTAATTTTTTTCAGTGATGGTGTATTTAAAACCTGGTATCACCACAAGAGCTGATTATATTAGGCCTATAAGGTCTATAATATTCATTTATCAGTCTCAAAATAAATATTACACACCTGCAACTTTTCTCTTTCTCCTCTCTACAGCTATTTTACTTGCCTGGGACCCAGAATACACACTTCTCCAATACAAATATGTGAGTCTGGTCACCAGTAAATCTCCCTGATTTCAGACGAGTGTGACTGGCAGGCAGATTAGCTAATCAGAAACATGTGTGGTCCATCCGTATCAAAACAAATATGGCTGCTTTTGTGAAAAAAGAAAAGGAAGAGGCTGAATAACAAATTTTTATAGAATCAATGGTGTGAAGCACTAAACTGTTAATCTGAGGTGAGAGGAATGTACTTTTATTCAAAATGATGGATGACCAATGAGCTTGTTTGTTTCACATGCGCCACTGAACATAAAAAATAAATAAAATCTGATTACATGGTTAGTTCTTGCTCGGGATGTGACGGAGGACGTGGGGACAAGACTGATATCCCTCTGTATAAAAGATACAGAGATATACCATTGCCAAGCAATTATTTTATGTGATTTTAGTTATTTTAGACAGGAGCTTTGTGATAACACTCTGGAGAGGGACTTAACAAACTTGGATTCAGCTTCTCTTTTGCTCAGAAGACTAACAACAAAATAATCTACTTTCTGAAGGACAAACAGAGTGAACAGGTAGGACTATGGCATGATCATAACCTGACACAAAGCTGAATAAGACTCTGTAGAATGTAGAAGCTCTTTCTGTGACATGTTGTTTTTCTGTCACGGTGCAAAATCAGAGTGAGAGAAGAAGTGCCATCTACCTGACACTATCCCAGACATGTGTGTGCCTTAACGATGCAATATGAGAAGATGAGGGTTAATAATTTAAACTAAAACATGTTTTTCACTCATCGTTCAAAATTGTGTACAGCTCCCTTAATCTGGACAATAAAAGTGAAAAGATTTGGAGATTTGGATTTGGAAAAGTGAAAGATTTGATACCTGATTTCAAACCATGAGTCGTGAACATGTTTTAGTCTTAATGTTTACCCTCCTCTGACTTAGTCCTTTCTGCCACTGTGATATAGCACCATGACCATAGACTCTCCATGTTGGCACTTCCAGCTCCATCTACTGGCTCCCATTCACTTTCTATTGAAAAGAGTGTAGTCTCTCTCTCTCTGTAAATGTCTCTCGTTATGTTGGTCTTAAAATGTTCGTATTATCCCACTCTACATGATCTTGGGGTTTATTTTGCTATAAATCAACATATGAACGTCAATAACCTACAAGTCAGGCGCCTTCTTTCCCCCAAGGTCATTCCCGCTAACATTAGCAACAGGTTTGATTGACAGCACCGCTAAACACCTGACCCCTGCCAAACCAGCAGTGTGGGCAACAGCTACGCTCCTGATTGGCTCTTTGGTTACTATAATACTTGCGTTTGGAATTACAGTAATACTCAGTTCGCCCGTACAACTGCTAGCCTCGATGAGCTTCATTTGGCTGGTGCTATGGGTGACATCACACAGCCTCAGTCCACCTCTTTATACAGTCTATGACCATGAGACAAAAACAACTATTTGCAGTCATGTCACTCTTGAAAATGGACCATGACAGAGAATCAAGTGTCCGGAATAGTGTCAGGCAGTTGGTTTCTCATGAGTAGTGTAATGTGCCCGACTGGACGAAAAAAGATGACCTTGCCAATAGCTAGACCTGTCACGATAACACATTTTTAAGAGCGATGTATTGAAACCAAACCGTTATGCAGAATTATTCCCAAAAAAGTATTCTAAATGTACAATATTGTTAGAAAATATGAGCTGGAAAAAAGAGATAGCTGAATGCAACACTTAAGTAATAGTTTGTATCTATAATTAAGGCTCAAATCTCACAAAAATTTGCAAGACCCTCAAAAAATATTGTTCCATCCATCATATACTGAACGATAAGTCAATATTTATCATGACAGGCCTATCAGTATCTTCTGTATTCATTATAATATGAGAAAATACTATGTAAATGGATCCATACAGCTTTTCTAATGCAATGCAGGACGTGAAGAAGATTTATCTTGACTAGAATAAATTAAAATCAAGCGCAGGCCCTTTAAAAAAAAATTTCTTTAAACAAATTGTGGATTACTTTATTTTAGCGTGCAGACAAAACCTTGTGCCGACCATAACTGTTTTACCGGGAACACACAGCGCCACTGAGGCATAAAAGCACCAGACCTGTGCTCAGACGGCAGAGCGGTAGGTCGGCTCATTTTCATTTGAGCCACCGTGAACGCTCCGAATGGGATTGTGATGGTCTGCTTTACAGCTTGTAGTGGCTGGTGGTGCAGTAAACTAACCCTGCGCTTTAGGGCAACAGGACACGGCAGGGTTTAAAAGCTTCATGGACAAAATTTGCACCTGTCAATTCAGAATAACTGTAACACAAATGTTTAGTTTTTACCACAGCTGTATAAATGTAAGCAGCAACACATTTAGGATTTTTTTTAAAGGTAAATCGAAAGAATAACATTCTTTTAAGGTCCATATTCAGAACACAATATGGTTTATAAGCTTCAAGGACAACATTTTGGAATCTTTTAAAAAAAAGTGTCATATTGCACTTGAAAGACAAGTGAATACACAACATATCTAAGGCACATTATGCAAAGTTAACTTTACTTTTAGCTCTGAACTGGTAAATTCTTGTCCTCTTATCAAAAACATAGGAGTTGTATTTATGCTTCATCCATACTTATTTTGTTAATCCGTTAATCCAAAGTCTTCTTCTCTGGGCACTCAGAATGCTCTGCTTGCATATAGCCAGTTTTGTCGTGTCACAGATAAAACTCCAGACTTCTCTTATGCAGTTTGAAAGGCCATAAACCATCAAAGTACTTGTTCTCTGTTCTCTGTCATGGCTTTATTAGGCTCTATTATATAGTATTCATGGGCGACTTGAATGCATAATATTTGTTATTTAAAGTTGAATTTCTATTTTGTTTCTTTGCTGCTTTTTGGGTTTCTTATTCCAGAGGACATATCCCCACATTTTGGACTACATATCTATTTTACCAGGTCAGTTTGTTAATCTTTCTGCTGGAGTTGCTCCCCCAACAGACCACAGCAGAAGCAAATGTACTGCTGACCACAGACCAGTAACTTAAGGCACAGAATGAAAGATCTGAGCTTTCTCAGGGAGTAGTTAACCCACTTCCTCTACACAGGATTACTTTTGGTCCTTCAGTCCAACCTGTTGTTCTCATAGACTTGTAGAAGGCCACTACTTCCACCAGTTGGGTCCTTGGAGGGCCAACTTCTTGTCATTGTCTTTTATATTTTAATCTCTTTTATTCTGAAACAAATCAAACTTATGTGGCTTTATTAAAGTCCAAATTTAGACTCAAGGAATACTTAATAACATTTTGTAGAAAAGCCAGTGTAACTGAAATTCCACAAAATTCCAAAGCTAATTTGCCCATTTATAACATTGCTGCAATTTGTCTAACTGTTGCTCATATGCTAGTGATTAAAATGTTTGTGCTAATGCTTTTATATCAGACATAAACGTACATCCAGAGAACAGATATTAAAGCTCCAAATTCCATCTTTGTGTCCTCCCTCATTTTCTGGCTGGAGTGTTGTTTGGATGAAGTGTCCCTGGCAACAACATACAGTCCTAGTTATCCCTAAAAGGGACTATTTCTGCCTGTTTGCAGAACTAGTCAAATGTAACGCACTGTTGTTCATCGAATCATGGTTGCATGGAACACATTACCTGCAGTTTTGCTGTCAGAAAATAAAGTTATTTCAAAAGAGTTTACACGTGATTCATTCATGCTAATGATCAGAGACAAAACCTTTTTTTTTTTTTTTTACAAACAAGCTTTTTTTGTTTATGCTTTATTTTTTTCTTTCACATTGACTTTCATTTCTTGTAATTCCATGTCAAACTTGACCTGTGTGAGCTTAATCCATATAATGCTGTTGCCTCCTCAAAAACATACCTGAAGTTGTGTCTTGTTTCATTCTCACATGAGTAAGAGTAACCCTTTTATTATTAGTCTGTCTGCATTGCCAAAGCTCACCTTCCACCCTGTGATGTTATGGAGCGGTAGTTTTCAAGTTAACAGCAACCTTTTACTTTTTATTTAGTACTTATTCCAGGGTTGAAATTATCCAAATGATTCTAGTGAAGGTGTATGGAATTTAAAACACGGTGGAGCAGTTCCTGTATTACCACATGACATCACAAGGTGGAACAAAGTGTTTTCTGTTTGAGAGACAAACAAAATATGCACGATTTGTGTGTGAATGAAACAAAACAACTCCAGGTCTGTTTTTGCTGAGGAAACAACATTATAACATAGATCAGAAAATAGAGTAATATGGTAATATGGGCCCTTTAATCAACAGTGCATTACAGTGGATTTACAGTGAAACAAGGAAAGCAGAGAAAAACACCCAAAAGGCCCCACGGTGTGAATTGAATTGTACATGGATCCTGCCAAGAAATGCCATACTAATGTGTCCTTGATACGTTAGACATTAAACTCGTGCTTAGCTTAAATTTGACCCCAGAAACTGTAGTCCTGTGTGGAAGGTTCCCTCTGCAGCTGTTCCACGCTGACAGACAGAAACATCAAGTCTCAAGTCTGAACGGAGACTTTGTTTTGTGTAAGTGCTTTTGTAAGTATGCATGAAATCCTCTGATTTCAGATTTCAAATGGCATAGCAGTTGGCTGGATGTTAAAAGTGAAGATATCTCACACGCTAAATACTTTAAAATGGCTGTTGTGTTTTTGTCAACTGGTCACTCACACTGAGTGCTGGAAGAAGTACTCAATTTTGTTACTAAAGTAAAAGTACAGATACAGAGGCAAACAGTTACTCAAGTAAAAGTATCACATGAAAGTATTCAAGTACTTGTTTAAAAATGTAAAAAATAAAAGTATTTTTCACAGATTTTGTTGTTAATTTGTTAAAGTGTTAAATGTAGAGATTTAGATCAACAATGACACAGATTTTGGTCAACAGTTGCAATACGAAACTATTTCTTAATATTTCTTATGAATTTTGTGTATTTATTTTTGTTTGCTCAAAGCCGAAGCTTGAACTAAAAAAAAAAAGTCAGGATGTTACTGCGAACATGGTAAAAATAACCCCTCAAATCATATGAAAAGTACTTTTTACTTTTCAGTCCTGTTCAAAAATGTAGTGGAGTAGGAAATACAGATACCTGCTCTCAAATGCAGGAAAGTAAAATTAAAAAATATCCACTGTGAAATGTACTTAAGAAAAATACAGTGTAACGTTCATCTCCAGCCAAATGAAGCTCATCGAGGCTAACAGATATTGAGGCAAATTTGAAGCCAAGTTGCATATTAGAAATTCCAACTGCGAGTATCACCTCAAAAAGCCAATCTGGAGCGAAGCTGTTGAAGGTGACGCCTATTCACGCTCGCACCGCTGGTTTAGCATGGAGCAGGCGCTTAGCAACGCTGCCAATCAAACTTGTTGCTAATGTTAACAGGAGCGACCTTGGGGAAAGAAGCTGCCTGATTTGTCTGTTATTAACGTTCATATCTTGATGTATGGGTAAAATAGCAAAATAAAAATACCAGGATCATGTAGAGCGGGTTAATACGAACATTTTAAGACCAAAATAACGAGACTCACTGCAGCAGATACAGCGAGAGGGGTGACAGTTTTCTAATGTAAACACAGCCCATTTATATATACAGTCTATAATTGTACCTTATTTTTATTCCTTCTAATTAAGGAAATTGCCTTTTACTCTATACAGTATACAGTAAAAGCATCTATTTGAGACTGAAGCATATTGCCTTTACATTTTAAAAGACATTTCGTTAGATGAGAACTCTAAAGAAGCAATTGCGCAGGACAGACAATGTTTTACAATCAGATGTGCTGCTGGATGAGAAGTACGTGGAAACAGCTGCTTATCTCTGACAGTTGTGTATCTGTCATGCTTCAACATCACAGTGAAAGACAAGGAAGTGGGCAGGGCTAACAGCTCATTCTGAAACTCAAATCAAGTGTGCTTTTTCATCTATGACACATGTATCTAGAGTCTAATAGAATGTGCACGTATATACCTGCCCATTGTACTTTTCAGAGTACTTTTATTGGTACTTTTACAGGAGCATACTTTTTCCTCACACTTTATGTTGATAATATCCTTCAAATACAGTATAATGTAGTTTTCCTAATTTTTGTGTTCTTCCAATTACATTCACTTCCAGTCATAAATCTAACGTTATGTCCTGATAGTTACTCTTCAGGGAACTCGTACATGACTTGCAGTTTTCCCAAATACCTGTGTAGGTTTACTTGAGTAATATTATTTTGAAGTAACGTTAGTCTTTCTTGTGTGCAATTTTCAGGTACTCTACATACCTCTGAAGTAAATGTATCACATTTTTCACCGTAATGAATTTATAAGCACTTTTTTGTACCTTCCAGACACCAGAGAGGAGTATTGCTGTGAAGGTAAAGCTAATTACAAGTAGCATGCTAACACCCACTTCCTGATTATTTGAGCCGCACACATATTTTGACCTCAAGAGCTGCTTATACAATATATCTCTATTGGAGCAAGACATATTTTGCTCGAATACATTGCCTTTACCTAAAATATATCAAGTGAAATTTGGTTGGAAATAAGTGAACTTGGCAGTGTTTGACACAGGTAACCTTATGGTCTCATAGTCCTGTAAGTAATGGACTGTCTAGACCAGTACATGCTTCACTCTACAATTATCCTGATTATCTTCTAAACACAGGGCACGGTTCGTTTATGTTAATCACCTGTTTATGTGGCGCATGTTCTGGAGGTGGAGCAAAAGAAGAACCTGAACTGGGAGAGTATCCAAATAGACACTGTGCAGAGAGAATGTAAACAACTGACAAAGGCATTTTTTTTTGGTTTTGTTTAGTTTTTTTAGTTTTTATTTTTTTTTTGTTTTTAAGGGCCCATATTACGCTGTTTTCGACTCTGTTTTAATGTTTTTTCCTCATCAAAAACATACCTGCTGTTGTGTTTTGTTTCATTCACACATGTTTAACACACAGATCCTGCATATTTAGGTTGAGTCTTCCACCTTGTGATGTCATGCTGTCATACAGGAAGTGCTCCACAGTGTTTTTAAACTCTATATACCTTCACTAGAATCCTTAAGATGATTTCAGCCCTGGAATTGCCAATCTCCACTGAACTAAAGTTAAAAGGTAACTGTTAACTTGAAAACTATCGCCGCTTCATGACATCACAAGGTGGAACAGAGCATTTTGAGCTTTGGAGATGTAAACAACCTAATAATGCAGGATTATTTTAACGTGAGTGAATGAAACAAAATCCAGGTATGTTTTTGATGAGGTAACAATGTTTTAACATGTCTTAAAGAATCAAATTTGCATAATATAGACCTTTAAACTATAAGCAAGATTTTAGTTTCAGAAAATTCATAGAAATCTATCTGAGTAGTTTCTTTTAGAGTAAATCAATATTAAAGAACTTAAAATAATGACCATATATAGAACAAGACATTCTATTCCATTTTCCAGCTTGGGTGCTCCCCGTACAAGAATCTAGGGTAGGGCTCTATCTACTGGCAGAAGAGGGAATTACCATGGGGGAAAAAAATATATTTTAGCTAATAATGAACATGCCTTAAAATGTTATTATAAAGCAATGGATGCGAGTTGACAGTGCATTTGCTTAGAGACTGACGACAATTTATGGGCATAAAAATAAAACAACAAAACTGCATATTTTCTGAGCCACGAAGGCAAAGGCATGAATGAAACTAAATAGAACTTGAGGCATGTTTTAGAGGGAGCATTGTTATGACTTCAAAAACATTCCCCTTAATAGACCTTTCTAGTTCAAACATCATCTCTGCACTCTGAAGGATGAAATATCAGCTCCTATGTATTTTCAACCACACGACCACACATGAGTAACCCAAGATTATGGTTCGAAAACATAACTATATGTAGCAGCGCTTGGTATAGTTGATTGATGTAGCTCATAGCACCAAACGTAGCTTATTATTAACAGTTCTTGAATCTAACATACTGGAGAAATTGCACCAAAATATAGTGGCCCACAACAGTTTTATCTCATGAAGCACCACATTTCCAACATAAATCTTTATTAAACGGAGCTGAAAGCTAGATATTGACTGTTACTCTTTGGCAAATGTAACGAACATAAAGCGTAACTGTAAAGAGCTTTGAGCGCCTTGAAGGTGGAAAAGCACCGTGAAGTATTTTTGAGTTATAAAGACGTCAACATTAACTTTTATTTTACTCTGCCGATGTCTCAACCTGCAACAGTCTATTTGTTGATCCTTGTCTGTTCGTGTTTGAGTCCTTTTCTGGCTCTTTTACAAACAAAGTGTTCATGCCAAATATGAAATGACTATAAATGAGTCCTTTACTTTGAGTCCAAGCAAACTTCAACCAAGTTTTAAGCTTTGCAGTCCTGCCAATGTCCTCTGTGTGCCACCGTTATAAAAATAAACAACGGTTCCTTTTTTCCCCACAGGATATGAGCTCAGGTAGTAAAGTAGACGCACTAATGGCACTGTCAGTCAGAGCGTGAGCAGAGGTGGACTTTTGCACATGAAAAGAGACTGAATTTTAGCGTACTATAGGCCATGTGAGGTACTGCAGCAGATCGTCCAATCTCGAACAGCCCCCAAACACAAAGTGACTGAGGGCACAGCAGTAAAGGGGGACTGACCTAGTTAATCCAGGGTTTCTGACTGTAAAAAAGTACTTGCTTCTGTTAGCATGTCGTAAAAGGTTGCTAGCCCTTAAACTTGCCAGCAAAATTAATTCTTGCGAGTTCTGCAAGTTCACAAACTTGACAACCCGTCTTAAACAGCTCCTGCTAAATCGTCTGCATGTGATTGGTCTGAAACTGACCAATCACAGGCAGTTTGGATGGAAGCCAGCGTGAAACATACCACAACAATCATGGAGATGCTGACAGACGTACTTCGGGCCTATTTTAGCAGAAATACAGACTATCTAGTTTGTGAAAAACATGCAGAGTGAAGTGCTTTTGTGCATTTGTGTGCAGGTAAGACGCCTTTTCTCTCAACTGGATTTTGTTTGAGTTTTGTTTGATTTTTCATCTTGTTTCGATGTTGTAACGCTTTGACAAACCAACTTGATGTATTGTTTGAAAGCTCCAGTCATTGGTTCCGAAAGAAAGTGTTGAAAAGTGCATCGTTGTGGAAAAACCTGGATGCTTGGATTGCCTATGTTAAGTATGGTATAATGGTATTTTAAGACAGTAAAAATCAACTACAGCACTTTTAATAAATACAGTATAACAATTGCTACTTAATTTTGTGAGCAGGCCCCATTTTGCTGTGACCTATCGTCTGAGAATCACAGCAACAGATTCACATTCGTTTCTGTTGTCTTTTTATTACTGCTTTTCTAACCTACTTGTCAGTTGTCGGAGTCCTGTAGATATGTGTGTGAACAGGTCTGCACCACCTGGCACATTGCACAGCCCGCAGCCAGCAAAATGAGCTATTCCACTCCATCAAAGAGGCGAGCTCAGTAAGAAAACACGTACACTGTCATTTCAAAGTGTAGCACAAGATAGTGACACGGCCAGGCTGCAGGAGTTTGACCAGAGACAGAAGAAAATAATCAAGAAACCACTTTGAGAGATTTGTCAATGAGGTAATGAAATATCTGAAAAGCAGGGGGTAGAGCAGCCGCCAACTGTACTCAAAGAAGTACTATAAAAGTATTTGATGTGGTATCTTAGACATACAAGATTTTTTGTTTCATAAAATGTTGTGTAAAAAATCATAATCATAGTAATTTGCAAAGTTTGTGAGAAGTAGTAGTCTTAAAACATTATTATTAAAGGAGACATATTGTGCAAAATTTACTTTTTAGAGCTTGTAAGCATGTACCCTTTCTCATTTACCTTCTCAAAGCTGTATTTAGAGTGATTCATATCTCATTCTCCTGTATTCAAGACGTCATTTGGCACACATAAGTCAGTCAGTGGGTGTCAGTTTTAAAAGGTCAAAAAATACTTGAACAAGAAATGTGGACAAAAGGAAGCTTAAAAGTGGAAGACAGGACAAAATGGAAGATAGGTGGGTTTTTTAAATTTTCTTCTTTCCACTCCTTTTTGACCTTAAATAAGAAAAAATATGTGAAATGTGCATTAAGTGTACTGGATACATGTATACTGACTAATTATGTTCATTAATCCACTCAAAATAAATGAAAATGAAGTGAAAAGTACAAATTCTTCAAAAATATAGGATTACAGGGTTCTGTTAAGTCACGGCCTTATATCTATCTGACGGGAGGAGCTAACTACACTGGAATTAACACACCCTAGTTGTTTAGTTAGTTAGTTTGAAGTACCCTAAAGTATGAACCATCCTCTGATTTTTCTGCAATGTGTGATATTTAGTCAACACAGCACTATGGACATGGATGTTTGTGTAGGCACCTTTTTTTTGAGTTGTTGCGAGTTCACTCTCACAACATGAAAAAGAAAATATTCAATTTGCAGTTTATTTCATTACATGTAACTTTCTTTTCCATAATGACAACTTTCCAGGGAGAAATGCATTAACCTTGGACTGCCGTGTGCACGTATAGTTTGGGATGCATTTCAAGTTGAGTACAAATATTGCCTTGTGCAGGTCCTGTTCTGTCTCTGCTGTCAGTTTTTCCATTCTGTCACCGCTGTGTGTTTTCTGTATGGACGCCCTCTTCTCCACCTCTGCTGGGCTGCTTTTTACCAACACAAGCCAACAGAGGGCAGCAATGCTCTGTGGAAGTGGATATAATTGACTCTACTGAAACCTGGGTATGTTGAAGTAGAATTTTTTGTCTGGGAAGTTGAACTATTAAAAAAATGTGTGACTTCCCAACACTGAATGCAAGGAAAACAAATCTAAAATGTGCATGCAAACATAACCCGATATCCAATTAGTTTATGTGACGTTGCAACCATGTAATTTATTCCTGTTTCTTCAGTATTATACGCAGGAGAATGTTGATAAGTCACAGAAGACCCTTTTTACAGAAACATTTCCAGCACATAATCTATATATATTGTTATTCTCAGTCGCAGAGGTGGCACTGCTGTTGAGTGATTGTTGGACTCACTTAAAGAGAGAATCCCCTGGCTGATGTGGTCACAACTGTTATATCAGTTTGAAGCATACATGCTACGAGAATGTATCTATTACATGTGTTAGTGGTATACTTGTACACTAGCTGGACAAAAAAATAAGTCACCACCTGGATTTAACTAAGCAAATAGGTTGTGGTTGCTGCAGTTGTTCAGGTCTAGGTTCAGCAACAGTCTGTGCTCAAAGAATGAGGTCAGCTGACACCTGAATATACTGAATGACCAGGTTATTCCATCAATGGATTTTGTTCTTCCCTGATGGCACGGGGATATTCCAAGATGACAATGCCAGGATTCATCGGGCTCAAATTGTGACAGAGTGGTTCAGGAGCATGAGACATCATTTTCACACATGGATTGTCCACCACAGAGTCCAGACCTTAACCCCATTGAGAATCTTTGAGATGTGCTGGAGAAGACTTTGCACATATTTACATAATGATACACATGTTCATTAATATGCACTGTCTCTTTCCTAAATAAAATATATGTTGTATGTAATTTTGTATTATAGCCACCAGAGAGCAGCAGTGAAACACATTTGAAATCTTGGAATTAAGCTCAGACAACATCTGTAACACAGCTCATGGAGTAGACTAAAGTAGACTTAACTGTTCATGAATTAAATCAAATATAATCATTTAAATGTGAGCCTCAAATACAGTCATCTGTGGTCCAGACCTGTTCTCTCTGTATCTCTTATGTATCACATGAGAAACAGACAAGCTCATTGATTATCTAATATTTAAAACAAAATCAAACTTCTCTCGCTTCAGCAGAGTTTTTTAAGACAGTAAAAATCAGCTACAAGGGCTACTTTAAAATGTCCCAAATATAAAACAATGATCAGCATGTGTAATACAGTATGTTATAGCTAAAGAGCAGACTTATTTAAGTTTATATAAAATACAATTGAGTCAGTTACTTATGAAGACATTTATTAGATCAGTAGAGTACATCATATCAGCAACATGCCCAGACCCAGCTCCACTCGTAGTACAATGTCCAGTATCCAACTTCAGTCTCTAATTTTGAGTCCCTTAATGAAGCTGGTTGCACAAAATCTTCCTCTTCATTTTTATTTCCAAAGTCCTCCATTTTGAATGCCAGCACGTCAATCCAGACCTCATATCTGGACAGAATCATAGAATTTCTCACTAACTGCATCAATATGTACATCTTTTAAATTTTTTTTTTTTTTTTTTTTTTTTCATTAACAACATAAGTCAGACTACAATGCCATAACACTTACGTCCACATGCACTAGTACACAGTATTCAACATAGACCATAATAGTTGTATTTACACTAGGTATCATGAGCCCCATAGAACTAAAGATATACATTTTTTTAAATAGTTCACAGCTACATTCCAGGATTGTGCATTTTAATACACAGGTATATCCAGAAGTGTCATAAAATACATGAAGATGGGCACCATATTAATGCGGATTATGTCTTATTATGATTAGAGAATTACACATAGGCTGCAGTTTCCAGTGGTATATTGCATTGTTTCTGTCTGGGATAGTTCAGTACCTTAGGCTGTAAAAACAAGTGGACAAAGCAAGTGTGACGTCAACCATAGCATTCAGCTCCGACCGAATGAAGCCAGACGAGGCTAGCAGTTATAGATGCTAATTTGGATCCATATTTGGAAATTCGCAACAAAAGAAGTATTGAGGAACCGGGGTTGCTATCCGTTGCTAACGCCGGAGCGACCTCGGAGAAAGAAGGCGCCTCATCGGTCTGATATAAATGTTCATATCTTGATTTACAAATGAAATTATAACAGGAACATGAAGGGCGGGTTAATGCGAACATTTTAAGACCAAAATGACGAAGCTCACAGAAGCGTTTACAGAGAGGTGTGACAGTTATTCAATAGAAAATGAACTGGAGCCAGACCTGAATCGCGTCCATGTTCACTTCCTATTTGGAACATGGCAGCTAACGTTCTAGCTATGTCCATGTATACAGTTTGTCATGCCTATATTTCAATAGGCTACCTTTGAAAAAAACAAAACCCAAAACACTTAAATTTTGTAACTTGTGTTACATGTTAGAGGAGAAGACAGAAGTTTGTATTTATTGATTTTTTTTGTTGTAATTTATATAGTATTGAGTGTATTGAAGGAGAAAACTGGATACAATGGCAGAGTGTACAGTGTGGGCGCATCAACCTTTGGATCAATGGGTGAATATGATCCTGAATTACAGATTCATTGGTTAATCTTTTGTCACTGATGTTTTCATATTAAAAAAATAATAATAATAATATTGCTATTTCTACTTTGATTTGTTTGCTAGATAAAATGTCATAACTGTACTAATCCAAGACATAGTTTAAATGAGCCAAATAATAAACTATAACCACAAATTTTGAGTTGAAAGTTAATTACACTCAGAGAACCCAGGTTACATTAACAGTTAACAGCAATCATTCCTCCTGTCTGCTTCTCCAAACTTTAAATGACTTTAAATGTGACACATTTTCTGCAAACCAAGATACTTGACCATCCCTTTAACCCAAATATTATACTGCACCTTTTGAACCATCTTATAATATTTAATGTCAATAAATACAAGTAAAGCAGGCTGTGTACAAAATGGAGGAACGTGACGCATATCTGGCAGGCACACATCCCAGTGACAGTTGCTTTTACGACTGTAGACATGGGAGTAACTTTTATGAGCCACGAAACATAGTATTACAAAATATTATGATTCTTGGCACGAGGACAGACTAGTTCACAATATCCCTGTTCACGACTGCTTTTCATAAATAAATTACTATACCGAGAACAAAATGCAACAAAGACATCTGCAAGCTATTCCCTTTTGTTTTGAGTACAATATTTACATTTCAGCTACACTTTTACATATATTTCAACATATAGTGACAGTCAGAGCTCAGCATTAACTATTTACGCACTGTTTAATATTGAAAGTGTTATTTAAAGGTGCACTATGTAACTTTTCTGTTTAATTTAAAACATTTAAGTTAGACAAGTTTATTCCCAAATGAAAACTTCCCCAGAGATATGTTTTGGTTCATGCACATTTGTCTAATCTTATATAATTTGGTTACAGCCTCATATTGGTTAGTTACACCTTGTGACATCACTAAGTGGTAATGCAGGAAGGGCATCTATTTGACTGGTTTTCCATTAACATACATTTTAAGCAATAAAACACAGTGCAAATGTGTCAGAAAGTTGTATTAATGTCATTTAAAAAAGACAGTAGCGTTGCAAGCCCTTTAGCGGCTTCTCTAGCAACAGTGTTTGAAATGTCCTAGAATTTTCTTTTCTTTTGGCATTTACTTTCGCAAAGTTTTAGGCCTATGCTTTAACATCTGTGCACCTTATTTATAATCAAAAGTAAATGTTCTTATGCGCAACCTGGCTATGTGCTACTAGCCTACATTAATGGTTAATGGTGAGCTCTGATGACCGCTGTTCCCAGTTTCCTTGCAGTGCCTGGGCATTTGAACTCCTCGTACCGCTCCTGTGCTCGCAATAGCTTATTTTGTGCTTGTAACACCACCGCAGTCCATTTATTTCTCCCACAGAACCATAAAACTATTTGTAGGTATCTGCTGAGTGGTTAATAAAGGGATACCTAGTTAGCATGCATGGAGGACACAGACACTTTTCAGTATGTAGTCCATGTACAGTGTGTGCTGGTGACACTAGTTACTGTTATGCTGCTCTTTGGGGCAGTGTGAACTTTTCATTGCTACTTTTGATGTACTGCTAACTTGGACATTTTGTAACCATAAAACAATGCTATTATGTGTGGTGGTTTCCATGTGTTAGCCATTTTAGCAATGAATATACTGGATACTGTTGTAGTCTGGTTAATTATCTTATACATGACTACAACGGTGAGGATTCCCATGGCTAACTGCCGTCGAAGCACAGTTTGCGGAGGAACATGCGCAGTGCGTTAAAACTGCCTAACGCACGGCTCCTCTTTGTTTCATGCTTACTTATTTAATCTTGATCATATTTTGACTATCCTTCTTTGCTTCCACCTTGCCAGAAAGTTCACAACGTACCACAAAGCAGCGCATCAAAGTAACTAGTGTTTTTATTGTTCCCCAACCACTTTCAAAATATTCATATTAAATCCTTACACTACTGTCAATAATTGTGTCATCCAGTGTCCACTTTTCAGCAGCTGTCCGTAAAAGTCCAAGCTGTTATTGTCTATTATTCCAGTCTTATCATCTGGTTAAGATTTCAGATATTCCAAAGTCCAGTCAGTCGATACTACGCGGAGCTCTCTGTATATCATGGGTTCTCCGATTCCGCCCCTTCTGTCTTTCCTGAAGATGTTTCCATTTCGCCGCCAAACTCGGAACGTGCATTTGACTGTGCACGTGAACGCTCGGACTCAATATCGTCTTTGTCTGCTGCTGCTGCTGCTGGTGCTGCGCTTGAACCATGTGCGCCTTTTGTTTTCTATGCTTCCTCTCGCGCTTCCAAATCTGCTCGCAAAACTCGTCGACGCTGTGCAAGGTGGGGTGGTTGACCAGTGACAGGAAGTCGCGGTACCACAGCTTTTGATTGGGCGTCTCCTGGGGCTGGGGTGGGGCGTAGGCATTGGCTCCGCCCCCATCTTCGTCGCGCTGGAGGAGGTTGTCGAGCCGCTCCGTGCCGATGACCTCCAGGGTGACCTTTAGTAGTGTCTGCATGAAGCCGTGCTCCACAGCCTGGCAGGTGTACACTCCGGAGTCGGACTTGGAGAGGGTGCGGATCAGCAAGCCCTGGTCTGTGCGGATGAAGCGCTCCCCTGATTTCACCTAAGGAGGAAAAGATAAGGTTTTTGTATTTGGTTTGTGTATTGTCTGGGAAAGACTAGAGAGACATAAATCCAAGGTATAGGCCCAACAATTATCTCTAAACATGTTCAATTTGAGTTTGAAGGTTTTTTTAAATGTTCTAAATGTTGTCAAACAAAAGATACAAATTTTACTTATTTTAAACAGCGACAGTAGAGGCTAGTTGAGTTCAAACTCTTCTCACAATCTTTCTTCTTCTCTTTTCACAGAAATGTTAACTACTTCTAGCCAGCTAACATCTCACTAATGCTACTTCTAGGTTCACACCCAATAATATGGTTCATAATTAGATGCAGAAACTACGCAGTGCTAGGCCTGTTATGATAATTACTATATCAACTTGTCAATAAATGACAGCTGGGCGGCAGAGGGTTTAATAAATAATTTTTATGACTCATTATGACTACTTTCATTCTAATACGTATTTGTTGCACCTCAAGTTTTTGGGATAATCTGGCTTTAGGGTTATTGTGTCAGAGGCATATAAAAGTTTCAATGTAATGGTTTATTGTGATCTATCCTGTAGCAATATATCATGGTTTCAAATTTGTTATCATAACCGTGCACTATCAAAAGCATTGTTTTGAGTTGAAGATGGCATAAATCATAACAATATTCATGTCCTTAATTCCCTAGATAGCTCCTAAGTTAGTGCTGAGTGGTCCCACCTCCTCCCTGCGCTGGTCCCCGGAGCGCTGGTACTGCCAGTGGGTCCGGGCTCTCTGGGACTTGGGGCTACACTCCAGGAATGTGCTGCTGTTCTCCACCCCGTACACAGTCTTATCCTCCAGCGTGGTCAGCCCGTTCAGCTCCTCTGCGTAGACAACGTCACACATGTATTAGTGACATAAAATAACTTCTTTATTATGCATTTATTAATCATTAATTAGTGGAGGAAATATTGCAAATGTACAAGGTGTTTTACATTTTTTCTCACTAATACCAGGACAACAGAGAATCAGAGCCTAGAAGGAAAGGTGTAACAATACACAGGCGGTGTGTCTGAAAAGCTTCAGAGGATTTTCAGAGAGCATGAAATCCCGATCTTCAAGTCTACAAACACTTGAAGACAGAAACTGATTCACCCAAAGCCAGTCTACCAACACTGTCATGAGAGCTCCTCTGGACTCCAGTCCACCGTATAGCTCCATCTCAAAGCCACTAACCACTTCTTTGAAGATAGTGAAGTTCAGATCTTAGCCAGAGAAAGGAAATTATTTGAGAGGGGAGTTAAAGAAGCAATTTTTGTTAGGATAGACAATCCATCCTTGAACAGCAATGGGAGCCTTAGACATTTATTTCATAATTATAACTCCATCCTCAGACCTAAATCAAAACAAGGAAAACAATAATAATAGCCATTATGCTAATGTGAGAGCACCCATTAGGGTCTGAATAGCCTCATTTCCACTGGCAAGGTCAGCTTGGGGCCGCCTTGGCGCGGAACAGTTGGGGAAGGGGCACCCCAAGCCGGGGAGCGTTTCCTTTACAATTGTTCCAGGCCGCTTTTAGGCATGACATGGTTTCACAAGACACACCCAAAGGTGGCGCAGGACAGCTATAAAAAGACCGGTGCTACAGGAGCATAAACACAGATTAATAGTGGCACAATGAGCTCGTGGGGCTGGTACTGGATACACCTCCACACAGTCACTGGAGGACCAACGGTAAATGATCATCATTAAGATGGCAAAAAATATATATATAAACATAAAATAATAATTACTGACCAGACGCTGACCTGATCTTGTGATATACTGCAACTAGCACTAGCAAACCCCGATGCATTAAATAAAGAGGGGATAAAATGTGGTGTAGAGGTGCAGATAAATGAAAAAAAAATTAAAAAGACAATAAGCCAGAATTAATGAAATCTTTTTGTGATTCACTTTATGAGGGAGTATAATCCAGGTACAGTTTAGATTTTATTTATTAAGTTAATATTAGTTATGCTGAGGAGGACACCCGGATCATGGAAACTCAACTTGGCTGGAGGAACCCGCTGGTTCTCCAATGACTGCACAGGGGCGTGACTAGCACTGCCCCCAGCCAGCCGGTCCCAGGTCCTAAGCGTTCCAGCTGATGGACTCACATGGCTCGTGGTGCGTGTTTGGGATGAATGATGCACGGTGTATGTGAACAAGGTTGACTCAAAAGTTAAGAAAACAGAACTAAATCTAATGCGCCCTGGGACTGATCCACAGAGCGCATTAATGTGTGAAAACAACTTTAGTTTCATTGTAGTTATCTGCTCCTTCAGATAGATATAAGGCAGTGTCCACCAGTAATCTGACCAACTGAACTTTTCATCCAGTTGACAGAATTGAATTTTTCTTTTACTGTGATTTTACATTATTTTCGGCAAATATAGCATTTTCAAAACAATAAAAGGTCAAATGATCTAAATATGTTATATGTTGGCAGTTAATACTCCATAGAAGTCAAATACCCCCACTTTAAAGAAACCAAAATTGTGAATCTTTCATATGTCGACATAATTATCTGTGTGTGGCATCTTGCTTTGCTGTTTCAACTTTTCAGAAAATGAAATGTGCCAATATTGAGATCTCTGAACTGCTGAGAATGGATTTACAGAGCCACATTTACAAAACAGTTTTATGAGGCTTAAAATGCAAAGCAATTGCGGCCCAACTTTGTGGCTTTCTTATTGAGATTTCTTGGCCAATTTCTATTTCGGTTTGACATTTCTGGTGACTGAAATCTTTGGCAATCCACATGTGGGTTACTGCCAGATGTTTGGGAACCACCATTGTAGACAAGCTCTGACAGTTGTTTACTATGGTGCAAGTTAAATTTGCCTAATCAACTAAACAAACACAAAAATACAGAACGCCACTTTATAACAGATTGTTAAAGGGCATGTAGCTGATGTTTTAACATGTATTGGAGCGAAATTTGTTTTGTCCCAATACAGAAACATTTTATAAGCAACTCTTGAGGTTAAAATAAGTCCGCTACTGTCTGCATCTAATTATAAGATGTTTTATAGTCCGACAATCAGGAAGTGTGCGGTTACCATGCTACTACATGGCCTCTGAATTTATAAGGTAAGTGAGGAATAATTGTAGACCACAGCAAACTGTTTAAAATAAACTTTTACCTGTATTTGAGCACAATTTGTCTTGCCTCAGTACACTTTTACCAACAGCTTACTAACTTTCCCCAAATGAACAACTCTTTTGATGTTTTCCAGTCAGGTTTTAGACTCCACCACAGCACTGAGACTGCTCTTATCAAGGTGACAAATGACATCCGCGTGAACACTGATGCAGGAAAAGTCTCAGCTTTGATCCTGATAGAGCTAAGGACTGGGTGGACATCTCTGGTACTGCTCTAATCTGATTCAAGTCTTATCTAGAACACAGGAAGTACTTTGTTGAAATTGGAAATTGTGTCTCAGATCACATGGCCCCCAGGGTGTCTCAGCCCCGGGACCCCATCGGTTGAATCTCTACATGCTGCTATAATGTGTTCTACCACATTATGCAGATCTTGGGGTATTAATGGACTCAGACTTGAACTTTAACACATCAAATCAATAATATATACAGCTTTTTACCATCTAAAAACATTGCAGAAATCAAAGGTATACTGTCAAAACCTTGGAGAGACTTATCCATGCATTTGTCTCCAGTAGGTTAGACTACTGTAATGTAGTACATCCAGAATGCTGCTGCTCGGGTGTTGACCAGAATCAGGAAGTACGAGCACATAAGTCCTGTGCTCAGGTCTCTGCACTGGCTCCCGTAGCTCAGAGAATAGTGTACAAGTCTCTCCATGGCCTTGCACCAAAGTACATCTCCGACATGTTAGTGCTACATGAAATAAATTTGTCTTGCCTTGCTTAGCTGTAAACTCATCTCTGGGAATAATTAGGACCCTTTGAATGCATAAGGTGTGAGGAATATGTTTGGACCAATGCAAATCTTTTAAAATTAACTTTTTCAGTTACAGTGTCACTTTTTTAAGACAATAAAAATCAAGTACAGCGCCTTGAACTGTCTACAGATACTAACATAGCACTTAATAAAGTTCATATTTGGTATTAACCTCAGCTTGGCTTTGGAGTTATCCTGTTCAAAATCGTTGACATTTCCATCACATTGAATGGATGAAGTTATTAATCATAGGCAGATTTGGCAGCCCCTCCACGGCAGCAGGCTCTGGAGGTAATGGGCCAGAACTAAAGGCGAGGAATGCTATCTGCCATATGCACAAATCTACGCTGTGTCCTTCGCTTTAACCTCACCACTTTACATACAACTATAAGGCCATGAAAATCTTATTAGAGTCAGTTCTATTTATTCATGAGTGACTAATTACTTTAAAATGCGAACATTCAAATTTGCTTTGCTTGGCTTTGGTTGTGGAAAGTCATTATTTTCACTAGGGTTAGTAATGGGTGATATGGCAAAAAAAATTATATCCAGATTTTCTTGGAGCCAGATCACAATCACGATTCATATAAACTTAGTATCTTTGCATTGCCTTGTAGAGATAACTAAGTCTTCTGTTTCTGACCAATAAGAGGAGAGGGTGGAGGAAAAGTATTTATCTGAGCACAGAGCTGCATTTGAGAGATAAACAACAAATCACGATATGACGATTTCACCACAAAAGCACATGGTTACAGAGACAAGGTCACAACTAAATTTTTAACATTGCATTGTCCAGCCCTAGTCGAGATGCTATTGTGTTGCCTGGATCTGATGTTTTCATGTCAATGTGAACAGGCCAAATCTGTAGAAATGAAACCGATTTGAAACTGATCTTTTGCTTTGTGAAGACGCAAGTCACGTTTATCTTGCCAAACTAATTTTAGGCAATCATACGTGATCACAGCATGGCCCGTTTTTGTCCTACTACTTCAGGATTTGCGTCACGTTTATTTGCAATGTGAACTGCAGTGTAAAACTAGCCTAAGTTACAAGTCAGATCTGCGTCTGTGTAATCCCTCAGTCGTCCTGATCCATAGTAAAAGCCAAAAGTAAAATCTGTCAACTGGACAAAAAGTTGTAGGAGTGAAGACGTTTCGCTGCTTCTTCTGAGCGGCAAAACGTCTTCACTCCTACAACTTTTCATCCAGTTGACAGATTTTACTTTCAACCCCATTCATTATAAACATGTTTGATACCATACTGTGAAGAATTCTGAGAAAAGCTACAACATGTTCATGGTGGTGTTTCCCCCGCTGTAAACGTTACACCGTGTACCTTATAAGACAAATTCTACCTCAAAATCCTTTCTTGGCAGCGAGTTAAGTTTTAAACTACGGACAGTTAAGAAAAACAACTTAAGTCTTTCAGTTTCTCAACCACTCACCCCCAGGCGTGTCTAATTGTTCATTTTGGTTTTTATCATTAATAGACTTGTTTTTATTATATCTGCATCAACTTGAGCGTTAAATAAATAAGTCAAATATTAAAATGTCAAAGATAATGGACTTTGAAAGCGTCTTGTGGTAACTTGAACAGTGCTTGGACTGCGTAGAGTACTTGGATGCTCTTTTGTGGTTGTGAAAGTATCGGTTCTCAGAAGAGGACTGGAGCTGGGGGCCTACTTTTGGACGGCAGAGAGTGAGTGGGGGGTTTGGGCTTAGAGGAATCGTGTCCATGGTAATTACATGTTACGAACACAGCAGTAAAACCTAATGAGATCATATGTGCTGTTTATTTACCGTCGTGCTGCAGGTCGGAGCACTGTGTGAGCGGGTCTCCGTTCCTGATGTCCTGCCTCCTCGTCCTCCTGCAAAACAAAACGATAACATTAGGTTTATCTTTGCATTATCATCTTTGCATTTTTATTTTGCTGCGTTTATTAGATTTTCTAATAAACAGAATTAGATTAACTTAAGAACAAATTGTGCAGATAAGGGAACTGTAGCAATTTGTGTTATTACTTTTTACTACGCAACAAATAATATTTTGATGTCCCAGTAGGCTCACAGTACTTTTATTATAATTTACTGTACATTTGGTGTGAATATCTGAACTGATTTTGAAGTCCTACTGCCATTTTAGTTGTAGTTAGAGGTACAGTACGTAATGTTCTGGAGGTGGCATAGAAATAGAAAGTTAAAACCAAATAAGAAGAACAGCATTTATATGGAAACAAGCAGGAGGAGGCCCTCTACCCGGCAAAATAAGAGTCAGGTTTGTGGAGCTGCAAGCCTGTTTAGAGTAAGGACAGTTTTTCAGTGCAATAAATACAACAAAAATAGAAAAAAAACATGATTTTTTTTTTGTTTATCTTTTGGCTGAAAACTTACATACTGTGGCTTGAAGTGTCATTTTAATTGACCCATATCATCACACTAACAATACTGTTGTTTAGTCTCCACTCGGCTAACACACAGTGCTCTCCTGCATGTGTGCGACTGTGGTTGGGTTACAACCCGCGTCCTACACAAATAGATAAGCTAACAGGAGGCAGCGCGGAGCATCGCAGCAGCTTTAATTACAGGGTGTGTGCGGCAGAGGAATTCGGAGCCCATCATTCATTTCAACGTGCCGCACAATACAACTCCACACATCCAAATCCAGTGTCAAGTCTGGCCCTCCAGATATTTTCTATAAACAACAATTGAAACGCTATGGAAACGCCAAGGATCTCCTCTGTCTGCACTGTTGTTGCTGGGGACGGGTGCTACAGAGCTGCTTCTGAGTTGAACTAAAGTGAAAAATAGGATACAAGGTTTGGATCAATAATCTGTGAAGCCCCAGTGGCAAACAACTGTCAGCCTCCAGCGATCACTTTAGATGCTCTTACTTCCTCAACACACAAGAGGAAGCTTAGATTTTTAAAAAAGTTTTCTTCTGGAAATTTGACTTCTCTGTAGCCTTGAGAGATTTGAGCAACTATATAAAACATGACCAAATGTATTATAGATACATGAATTGGTACACAAACTGAATGTCCACTTGAAAGCCTTTAATATGCTAAGAAATAATTGTTTTATTTTTTAGTTTTTTCTTTATATAATTTAATTTTGTTGTCTCATCTCAAATAATGTACAGTAGGTCAAATTGTTAGAAAGAAAAAAAAAGCTGTTTAAAATTTAGATTTTGACTGATAATTGTATATTTGCTTATATGTTCATTCCATCTCTGGGCCGGGTCACAGTGGCAGCAGTCCAAACGGGGACTCCCAAACTTCCCTCACTCCAGACACTTATTTTTCTATTGTAAATTGTTCTTTGGAATTCTTTGGTTGGCTGTTAGAAATGCTCTTTCTGACAATTTTGATCTGAATGTTGTACCTTTTGGCCATGGGGAAGTATCTTGAGCACTCAGAGCCGTCCCAGGCGCAGTAGGGGTCCCGGGCCAGGCAGCACTCGGCACAGGCTTTCCCATACACCTCACAGCGGTGCAAGGGCATCTGGGATACACCAATGTCCGAGCCCAAGTACAGCTGTTGCTATGGACAAAAAAAAAAGTTGATTTAGGTTTCTTTGGTTTTTAGGAATGTAATAAAGGTGTATAAAACAGTTTTTGTAATGAGATTTGTCTGTAACAAATGCAACATTTTTAAAAATACCAGAAATCAACAAAAATCATGGAACATGTTTTCATGTTGTATATACTGTAAATGTGTAAATAATACATCACAATACCTTAAGCAAAAAGCAAAACAAAAAACAACTTTTATTGCTTAAGTTGGTCACGTCTGACAGTCTACTGAATGTGAAAACAATATAAATATATTGTATTTTAAGTATTGCAATTTATGTGTTTCCTTGACTACTAGATTATTTAATTCAATTTTATTTCTACAGCACATGTAAAATACTGCTCAAGCTGCTCAAAGTGCTTCACACAAAAGTCAAGAAAAAAAGTTTACAGATATACAGAAGGGAGAAGTGAGGTTCTTTTTTTTTTTGTCTAGTTTTTTTTTGTCTAGTCCTAAACGCTGTTTAGGACTAGACAAAAAAAAAAAAGTCAAAGTCACCTCATTAAAGTCACCTCTGGCCTTGGGCACGGCCCACAGGAGCCAGTCACCTGACCCCAGGGCTCTAGGTGTAGAGTTCCAGTGACTCCCTCAAATAAAGTGGACCCATAGAATAGACTAGATACTGTTTTGAAGTATCAGTGCTATTTATTTTATTTATTTTATCATTTTTTGCAACATTTGTAAAATTTACTGTTTATATTTTTTCGGGAAAAAAAAAGTTAAATCCAAACTTGTGTTTTGTCTGTCTACACTTCGTGTTCTGTCTAAATTCTAAGTTAATCTGAAAGAGTTGCATATCCATACATACGTGTGACTTGTTTAATTTCAATATTTCTTCCCACAAAATGTATAATATAAAAATATGACATTGTAATATTCCTAGTCTGGGTGGAGCTCTTAATTCCTATGTGTTTTATGGCTAAGATAATGTTTACTATATGTTGGCATGCATCACACTAGAGCTCCATCAAAGCTACCTGTGTCTTCTTCCCAACATTTAAAGTGATTAGCTAACTGTCAGTGTCTTTGTGTTGACATGTCTCTTCGTCAAGTGTCGGACACGTGGACAAACGCTTCTTTGTTCTACTCCTGAGTTTTCCTAAAACAAAATGTGTCACCTGCACAGGAGAGATTCAGACAACCTAAATCTAAAAACAATTTAAATCAGGAATACCCCACTTTAGGGATCTCCTGTCTGTCTGAACAGTGGGTAATGTGCCCGTGTAAGTCTTTTTAAAATACACATGGACACTTTTGCTTTGAAATTTCATAATATATTGGCGTGTACGTGGTAAACTCCTCTTTGACAAGTGCTGAAAATGACTGTTCTAATTGCTTGGATAATAGTTTGCGCCCTTTGCTAGTGTATGAATATGTTTAGAATCTGTAAAAATGCCTGTTAGATAGCCATGTAGCTAATGCTAGCAATTAGACAAAAAATAAAACATTACATTTTATTAGCTCTTAGCAACTTAAATCAGTACCTGTTTGGTAGAAAGCTCCATTGCAGTGATGGATGTGGGTTCCTAAAATAAATAAAAATGAAAGGCTGTTAGAATAATTACACCTTGTGGGTACTTTTTTCCAGTTAGTATAGAGTCCATACTCTGAAGACTGTCATCTCCTCCAGTAGGACCTCCTCCAGATCATGCCAGGACCCTCTGGGGATGGACACCACCTTTAGGATCGTCCCGATGTCTGAAAAGAAAAACATTTGATTGATATTGTAAACTTTTTGACAATGAAAAAAATTCTATATAGTGAAGGTTTCAGCAGCAGTAATCTGAACACTGTTATTGCAATCAAGACATTTTGGTGTTTGAGAAAGGACAGTTTTAGAAACTGCTCCCTTAGGGGACAGGATTATCCAACTCAGAGTAGTGTAAATCCCTGGGCCTCAAACCAATACCATCAATTCAAAATGGCTTCTGGATGGGAGGTGAAATGTGTTCATTGATAAAACAGTGTGCAGATGAAACCTTCTGTACATTGGTCCACTCCTGGACGAATGAGGGATTACACTGTCTCATACTGGTGTCAATCATACAACAGATGATAATGTGGCTTCACCACATGAATCATTATAATGACACTTTATATGTCCCTGTCCATTCACCAGGGTCTAAGCCCCAAAGTTTATCTATCCAATAAACAGCTTGTTGCACTTTATGAATCTGTCTGTGCGTCTAAATCACACCTGTGCCGATGAACATGACGTCATACAGCCCGTCCTCCGCCTCCACCTTGTCCACCACTATCTGGGTGAACTGGTAGTCCACGTCGGTCTTGACAATGATGGGCCTGTTGTTGATGGGGTAGATGGGGTTGAACATGGCGGGGTGGGCCCGGGCAAAAGTCACCACCTCATCTGGGAGGTCCTTTGTCGTGTCAAATCCTCCAAAAGTTTTGCTTGGACACTGAGGAGAAAATTATTAGTTAGTTAGTTTTTCCATATTCAAACAGCAAGGTCCCACTGAGATTTGTAATTTCATACTCAAGGGGGTCCTGGCCTCACAGGAGGAGGAGCTTATTGTACATTTTTTAGTGGCAGAGGAAACCGATACAGGGAGAAACATGCAAACCCGGGAGTCAAACCCAGTACCTTCTTGCTGTGTGGCAAAAATGCTAACCGCTGTAACACCATGCCACAAATTATTACATATGAAAGAATAACTGTGCCTGTTTTTCTTATACTTTGAATTGTAAAGAGTAGGGATGAATATGTATTGACAAAACAGTGATAGTGTCTTGGACGTCTATAATTTGTTGCATGTTAAGTTCCTTGGTGTTGAAATAGTAGCAGGGGGAACTACAAAGACAATAATCATTTCCAGACTGTAACTTCAGTTAAGCCTTAATCAATATGGCAAATACTGTTATATGTTCAGATTAATACCGTTATTAAAACATCATTGGTAGACTTACTGTCCCGGGCCGTGGGTAGGGAACACGCCCCTGAAACGGCACCCACTGGTAGTTGGGCCCATCTCTGTGAGCATAGGGACCCAGGAATACTCTCCGGATGTCAGCCATACTATACATGCACACTGCCGAGCCTTTGAAGATGTTACTGAGAATGGAAAAAATATGAATTAGAACTCAATTCAAATAAATAAAATACACAATTATTGCTATTATTCTGTTACTATGACACAGCGGCATAGTGTTGTGTACCTGGACGTGGTGAAGACTGCATAGACAGTCGGACTCTTGGGATCCTTAGTGCTCATGAGAAAAACATCCTCTGGAGAAAGAAATAACAGAAATCACAAATTGGCTCAAATAACGTTTATGGGCAGTTTCGAAGGGGTGTGTTGAGTAGGTTGTGTTCACGTTACATCGCAAACATTCAGGAATCACTATACTTAAAATGGAGCTGGAGACAGGTCAGATTTCTATGGTGGAAATTGCCGTTTAACTGTCAGACTGCAGATTTGTTAACCTGGTTTATGGTTAGTATCTAATTACCAGGCCTATTCACATGAAACAAAAACTGGCACAAAGTTCAGTGTAAATTCTGTATACATGAAAATTGCACCATTGTTATGAACGTTAAGTCATACAATTAATATGACAAATTTGTAGAGCTAGTTCCAAACAAATTATGATAAGGTTTAACATCTGTGGATCTTAAGTTTGTACATTTCTTTCAAAAACAGTGAACAGTGTCCATTAAAGTTATATAGACACTTGTCCACTGTCTAAGATTAAGACATCAAATTCTACAACATGGACACAACCTATTAGGACTCAGTGGCTCCCTCTGCTGGTAACAGTGAGGAGTGAAGCATAAAGAACCGCAATTAGCAGCATGGGTATTTTTAAAATGATGTTAACAGATTAGCTAAAGTTTAACCGCTGAAATGCTCCGAATGAGTGTAATGTAGGGATGGGACAATACACAATAATATCGTTTATCATGATCAAAATACTAGACAATAATCGTTCGTTGGCCATTATAATCGTAACATTGTCCCATCTGTAGTGCAATGAAGATCAGTCACATAACAAATTAATGCTCAATCAGTGCTGCTTAAACTTATGTCAATCAAATGGTTGCTATGTTGCAAATGAGATGTTTTTTGTTGCTGGTGAAAAAATACAAGTCGTGACAGAATATAAATATCTTGGCATACAAACTGACTCAAACCTGTCATTCAAATCATAAATTTAAAAAAGTCTGCAATAGAGTCAAATTCAACATGGCAAATTTTCGGTTCTTCGGATCCGACTTATCAGCTCAGTCAGGCAGATTATTCATGCTTTCTATCGTCATGTCCCACATAATACACTGCTTAAAAGGCCAATATCATGCTGTTTTCTGATCTATGTTATAATATTCCAGGTGTGTTTGTGATGAGGAAACAACATAATAACATAGAACAGAAAATAGTGTAATATGAGCCCTTTAAAACGTGCATATAGCAACCCTTCCAGATCCCAATTGCACATAATAAAAAACAACCTTTAACTCATTTCCAAAACACTCCAGCTCTGGTTATGACAGGTGCAAATATATATATATTTTTAGAGAGATTTACCTAAAAATAATAATTAATTTACTTACGCAGTTCATCGAAGTGTGTGTCAATGCCGTTAGTCCCTGGCACAGAGCAGACGAGGCGAGCTTTAAGAAACGTGGTCCACTTATTCACCAGGCTCCTGTGGCCTCCCAAATCATTCTGTCAACACATACATTAAGTATTATGGAGTCGATTGCAAGTGTAATATTAGTAGTAGTGGTTCCTAATCACTTTTAGCACAGTTGGAACAATCTGTTGCTTAAAAAAAGAGGTGTTCATTGGAGATAAGTTCACGTACGCACCAGCACACACTGTCACCAGGCCTTACATAACGAGCTGCATGTCTGAGGTCCACCCTATAGATTCTTCGCATTCTAGCTAATCAAGCCAATTTGAGTACAACATAATCCCATTGTCCATTTGTTTGCGCTCTTCAGTTCAGTGAAAAGAAAATGGTGGATTGTTTCGTTCTGTTACATTAAACAAAAGTTATCATGCAAAACGCAATAAAAATATATGTTATGATTTAAAAAAGATGTCTGTGTAATCCCTCAGTCGTCCAGGCATTATCTATAAGAAAGGAAAAAATTTAAATCTAAAAAAAAAAAAAAATTGTAAGAGGCGTAGACGTAATGGTCCCGTTGAAAGATTTTTAATTTTTTATTTTACTATCCCATTTTAAAACATATTGTCACATATTGGTTTCTTGCAATAACAATACCTGCTTTTCGATACCAGTTCCCGATTCGGTTCTTTTTCCTGTGTCTGTATTTTTTTTTTTTTATGTAAATGAATGGCCAGTATTATTAAGCACTGGTGTGTTTGGTGGATACAAGTCGTGGCTCTGGACACACTGTTCCTTCATCTCTTCTGTTGTACCATTTCGATGATACACTGTGTTTTTCTTGGACACATGTAGGCCTATGTTAAAATGTGAGTCCTTCATTCATTCATTGGTTCAGACCACAGTCGTGACGCGATGTATTGGCTCATTAACACAAACATACTTGGAACCGAGTTTCATTTCCCAGCCGTAAATATGTATATTACTTCAGCTAATATTAAAATGACATTAATTTCACATTATATTGAACAGTCTTTAATGAACTAGACGAGGGTTTAGAAGTGCTGCTCCTCTGAGTTGAACGGGGCCGAGCCAATCGGTGCCAAACCTGGGAATCAGGATCACGTGGGATATTGGCATGTATCTTTTCTCCACAAAGACCACTTTCACGGGGCTAAAAATACGCATATATAAAGGCACTGAAAGATAGGCTGAAATGGGTATTAATGGGTTAAATGCTCCCTGTTATAGCATTGAGTAAAAAGTACAACAATTAAGATTTTTCTGTGAAGTTAAAGAGCATGTACATGATTTTAATTCCTCTAGTACAGGCACAGACACTGTTTAGTCTGTCTGCAGTACATTAAAAGCAGCTATTTATGATTAAAAATGAAACTGAGTGGCATTGCATATATACTTTAAAAGGTATTTAGTTGGATGAGAACCATACGGACGTAACCGCAAGAGACATGTTGGGTGTGAACCATGTGGAAACAACAATCTGTGACTATAACAGACAGTTATTTCTCTATCACAGTTCAGCGTCAGAGTGAGAGAAGGCGAGATGGTCAATTATGATTAATGCAGAACATATCTAGATCAGGTGTTGTTGTTTTTTCCTTCTTCATTTCAGTAGAAAATGTATGCCTGTGTTTAAGTGCACTTGGTCTAGTACTGTTACCATACACTGTATATATCAATAGCTAACATGCTAGCCGCCGCATTCCAAATAGGAATCTATCGACTCTTGGCTCCAATTCACTTTCTATTCAAAAGTTGTCACCTCGCTTTCCATAACTGCTTCTCTCAGGCTCGTCATTTTGGTTTTAAAATGTTCATATTAACCTGCTCTATATCCTGGTATATTTATTTGGCCATTTCATCCGTAAATCAAGATATGAACATTAATAACAGACAAATCAGGCGCCTTCTTTCCCGAAGTTGTTCCCGCTAGTGTTAGCAACATGTTTGATTGACAGCGTTACTAAGTGCCCGTTTCCTACTAAACCAGTGTTGTGGATGGGAAGAGGCCTTCAACAGTCTCGCTCCAGATTGGCTCTTTGGTTGCTATGATACTCATGGTTGTAATTCCAAATATGGACTTCGGCTCCAAATTAGCCCCTATAACTGCTAGCCTCGATGAGCTTCATTTGACTGTTATGGGTGACACTCATTTAGTCCAGAGTCTTACCTTACAGAGCTGTCCGATGCGGGCGTAGGTGGCCTTCCCAGCGTACTCTCCGTCCATGGCGTTCTCTCTGAAGAACAGATAGATCTTGTCGTCTTCAGGATTGTCGCTCTCTGGGATGAGGTGCACTCCGACAAATCGTGGGTCTATAGCACACATACAAACATCATAGTTTCATCTTTCAGAAATACCCACAAAAATCATTTATTGAGTTTACAGTAAGTAAAAGTAAAAATAGTAGTATCACATGAAAATATCTACTTAAGTAAAAGTATTCAAGTACCCGTTTAAAAATGTACATAAGAGTAAAAAGTAAAAGTATTTGATGCAGGTGTTGAGATCTAATATTGTTTTAAATATAATGATTTTGATACAGATTTGTGCTGTATTTTGTTCACTTTTCAGGGCAGTTAAAATGTAGTGGAGTACAAATTACAGATAGCTGTTATCAAGGGTAGGGAAGTAAAAGTAAAAGGTATCCACTTTAAAATTTACTTAACTAAAGTACCAATACCAAAAATTTGTACAGTTCAGTACAGTACTTCCACCACTTCAGGACAGACAAAACAAGTAGTGAGGAAGAAGTCATTTATGGGCTATGAGAAAAAAGATCTTACATGTTAATTATTATCTAAAATAAAACACCAAAAGATTTACAGAACAATGACTTTGACCCCACATACTCTCATACCGCTCTGGTTTCCATGGTAATGGATTAAATTGTTTGCTTTTTTATGTTTTACATTTTGGTTTATGATATAAAATGAGATAAGACAAGTTATATAACCCTAATCCCTAACCCCTGAAGTGCCTATGACAGGTTGAACTACTCATTAAATTAAAACACATCATTATTTTTAATATTTTGGGGAAAAAAAATACAATTTCATTCTCAGTCTGGCCATTTTAGTTCCTGGTTGAAAATGATGACATCACACTAGGGAATTCCTTAACTATTACGCAGCAACTGTTATACAGTGGGATAAAAGTACAATCTACACATAAAATATTATTTGGCAAACACAAAAATAAGAAAACGCCATCATGTTGTTGAAATAATGTTAAAGTATCACTAAAAATGTGCTTCTTGCGTGTAAATTGTGCTGAATTTTTTAATAGAATTCTCTTAGAACTCTACTTCCTGTAGTTTACAATTTATTTTTAAACTTTTCCTCATCAGCTGCTTCTTGATTGGTGTAAAACTATAATTTATATTTACAACAGGTATTATCTCACCATTTTATTTACAGTTACAAGAGAATCATAAAAACTCGCACACCCACATTCTAACCATAGGCTTAACCTGTTTTCCTGTTCCTAAACTTAAAGGGCCCATATTACGCAATTTTCTGATCTGTGTTATACGGTTGTTTCCTCATCAAAAACATACCTGGAGTTGTGTTTTGTTTCACCTCCATCAACACCGTCCTGTATTACACTTTTAAACTCCATACACCTTCACTAGAATCATTTGGATCATTTTAGCCCTGAAATTTCCAATCGCCGCTGGACAAAAGTTGAAAACTACAGCTTCATGACATCACAGAGTGGAACAGAGCATTTTGAGCTTTGGAAATGTAGACTAATAATAAAGGATTACTCAAACATGTGGATGAAACAAAACACAACTCCAAGTATGTTTTTGATGAGGTAACAACATTATAACATGTCTTAAAGCTCACAAGAGTCAACCGCAAACCTTAACCATTTTCCTAACCCTAAACTTAACCAACATAATCCATTTTCTAATCTAAATTATAAACCTATTCCTAAACTAGTATAAACCATGCATGTTTTTCTATGGCTCATCATCCTCCTCCCCAACAACAAGGGGAACTAATCAGCTCTTTCGGCTTGTCACACATTCTGACCAAACTTGTCAATGGTTCAAGTGAATGCCAGTCCTCTGCCAATCGCTCTTCATGAATGGCTCTAGATAAATAAAGGCCTGTGTGAATGAGCCCGGCAGCTCCCATCCCTGCCCCCTCACTGCCATGACGACACGATCTGGCACCAGCGGCGGATGGATACGCTCATTTCCACGCTTTGTGCCCTATTCTTCCATATGTCGCACGGTGCTTTGGGTCGCGTTACGCCCCGAACCGGGACTAGATCTCTCAGGACATACAACAGGTTCAGGGTTAGTGCGCTTCCGAAAATGCAAACTGTCCATTCATGGTCTTAGTAGCTTTTTAGGTTTTAGTGTACACATTTAGGAATGCGCAGTTAAACGCCAAGGTAGCATTTAGACACATAAAGATCCCCGTTTTTATATAGCATTTTCCACTTTCTAGCCACTCAAAGCACTTTACATCAACGAACCACTCACCCATTCACAGGCACATTCATACACCAGTGTACGCAGACACTGGAGGCGAGGTGGATTATGTGTCTTGCCCAAGGACACAACAACATTATTCATTTGGTGGATCTGACCGCTCTACCAACTCAGCTACTATGACCCATTCCATTGCATATCAGTGTTGGCTGTGTATATTTGGTCATATTTTTTGTCATTATAATGTTGTCCTGATATAAAACCATTCAAAAACTACCCATTTTAGTTTTTGAATATAAAACACAAGTAAATACAGTTCTTGTACCCAGATTTTCGCTTGTATTTAAGTAAAATGTCTCTTATGGCAGTACTATATTGTATAAGCAACTCCTCTGGTCAAATTAAGTCCAGATGCGTGCTGTCTGCATCTAATATAAAAGTATTTTATTGTTTGAGTATCAGGAAGTGCATGGTTAGCCTGCTAGTTGTTGTTAGCTTATCTGTGATGGCAAAGTTCGGCTCCAGTCTCTGAAAGTTTTGAAAAGTGCAGTGAATAATTAGGATCCTCTGAGTAATAGAGTTTGGGGGCTTTGTGGACATTTTTGTGTCCATTTCACAAGAATCCACAGATGTTAAGTGTTATCATTTTATGGGCGGATTCATAACCCATTCATCTGTTTATCCAGTGACCAAACTGAAATGCCTTGTACATTCTGAGCTTCCTAATTGTTCACCACAATGAGTTTATAAGCACTTTTCACAGCTTTCAGAGAACAGTGTGGAGAATCACTTCCTGATTAACGAACACTTTACAATTAGTGGACTTATTTTGACCTCAAGAGCTGCTGCTTATACAATATATCTGTACTGGGGCAAGACACATTTCCCTCAAATACATAGAAAACAGAACCGTCATTCACAAAGTGTACGTTATAACTAGAGCTGGGCAGACATTAAAATGTTTAATCGATATCAAATCACACGCTTACAAGAAATTAATTAATCTCAATGAATCACATGTTGTGTGCAAATGTCAAATGGGCGCCTAAATTGCTCTTTATTTTACCATTTATGCCTAAATGTACTGCAGTATCATTCAAAGCTTTGCTGTTTTGACTTAGATTTTTCAATGTACCTGGGGCCAGGTTCTTTAAAAGTGAATTCCAAATAACATTAAAGGCTCAGTGTTAGGCTATTTCATTATTTCCTAATGTCTGCATTCAAATATAAGATTGGAAAGTTATTTTGGAGCTGAAACTGTGTTTTAGGACATATAGGTTATAGGCTCTTTTCCTGTGGCTGCTCTGTGTACTTGTTTCTCCTGCTCTGTGCTCACTCTGAGCCTAACAGGAGGCTGCTAGAGTCCTGGTTAATCTTGCTTTAAAGACTTTAGTGCCCATTTCTCTGTGATTGCTGACTCTTTTTGGATAGTTTAAAAACATACTTGGAGTCGCCTCTGTCGCGCTCTCTGTACAGCAGAGGTATCATGTTAGTGCCCAGACAGAGCGGACCCGCCCCCTCGTGTGTGTGTATGTGCTGAGTGGAGAGAGAGGAAAAGGCGAGTGTGGCGGCTCACAGACCAGAGCGCCGTCTTTGATCCTGTGTTTTTGACTGATACATGTCACCTGTGTTAACGCACGTCAAAATAATTAATGGCGATGAATGATTTACTGAGTAAACTCGTTAACCTGTTCAGTTATGACTCATTATTTATACATTTAATGAGAGTTACAATAGTTAATCTCTCTCTAACCTCTGACCCTAATTGTTTATGTTAAGTTAGTCAAAATAATTAGCGTCAATTTTCCCTCACTTTATTTATTCCATTCCCCTCAAATCCCTGCCATCCCTCCCTGCTTTAGGGACCACATCTGAAACCCAGCGACGTACTTTATCTAGCATGACAAGACACACATTGTTCTTACCATTTAACCACCTGGAGTCATGCTGCTCTGTCCTGATTGGATGATGCTTCCCGAGGGTCCTGAAAATGGCGAAGTCACGGCCCATGAAGTCGGCTGACGTGCCGGAGTACAGCTCCCCATCTGTGCAGAAACAACATGAGTGTGGGGGTTCAAAATACACAGATCCCCATAGAGGCTAGTGTTAAATGTTGTCAGATTGTTTGGTGGCAGGTGAGGCATGTATCCTCTGAGAGCACGAGACAATAATATGGTGTGAAAGTTAGCAGAAAAGTGTGTCTATGGATGGCCTTGATAATTAGGACGAAAAATGGTACATACATTTCTGGTCTCATTGTTTACAGATGTTGGATGTTTTTTCTGAAATGTTTTTTTCTAAAAACATATACAATCATTTGAATTTAAAATCTAATCAAAAGTAAAGCGATTGCGTGGTTTTGTCTTTTGGTTTGAGTTTTTGCATTTAAATCTTTGCTTTTGTGTTATTTATTTTGAAGTAGTGGTTCTGTTATTTCAGTTTTATTTTGGAAAAAAAATTTACTTTGTCTTTCTTTCGTTTCTTGTGTCCTTGCAAGCTTAAACTTTTACACAAAATAGATTCGAAAGATATATACATTAAAATGTGTTGCTAAGACGCTCTTAATATTTCAAATAAATAATAATAAAAATTAATAAATAATAATGATCATGATAATCATAATAATCATAATAATAATACATATCTTTTGTCCATATTTTTACCCCAAAAAGGCTTTTAGTGAAAGAAGTATAAACAAACCTTTAAATTATATATGTCCTCTTACGAATTTTACAAAAATAATCAATCAATAAATAAATAAAAGTAAAGTACATTGTAAGAAACATGTAGAATTCACATTAAACTGAACCAGTAGCATATGGATAAAAAACAACTCATTCCAAACAAACGCCAACATAAAGTTCCCTACGTTACTATTTATTTGATCAGAAGCGCTAATATTATGTTTCCTACGTTTGACAATGCGACGGGGGACGAGGGCCCACCGGAGAGCCAGGTCAGAAAACAAATTCTAAACAAAAGGGGAAAATCCGAGGTGATGGACTGGAAAATTGCCATCTGGTGGGTTAAACGCCGTGATATAACACAATACGACTTGGCAATTGAGCCGAAAGACGTGCTCATTTGCCAAAAAAACGTCACAAAGCAAATGTAACTGAACCTCATCTGTTTCACACTCCCATCTAAGGTACCCTCCGATTAAAATAGCCTTTTACAGAGGTGTCGATGACGGGTTAGGAGTTTGCAAATACAACGTTCTTCTTTTTAATAGACGCACGGAATGCTTTGGTTTGTCATTAGCACATGTTTAACACTGTCGACGTACAGGGAGATGAAAGGGTGAGTTGAGGGTGTTTTCTAGGCATTCCGGGCTTTTATATGAGCCCGTACGCACACACTCACCGATGAGCATGGAGGCCGTGGTGAGCCGGGGATCGTACGGACTCTTCCCACGACCGTTTTCGATGTGGGGCTCCAACCGGAATACGCCATCCTGGGAAAAAAGAGAGCGGAAGTTATGTGGTTTGTTAAGGGAAACGTCGGTATGCTGTGCTCTGTGTAAGTGACAAACAGCTGGCTAATGAGCAGGAGGCACAGTTGTAAGGCTGACTTAGTTTAAAGGCATTTTCAACCGTCAGGCATGAACCCAGGCAGCAGCAAAGTGATGCAATAGGGAAACGAATAGTGCAAAAATGTTCACTGGTGCCTTTTCATGTTTAGTTTATTGCAGACTTAAAAATGAATCATGAAAGCACAGTACAAAATATAGAAAAAAAGGTCACACGCTCTAATATTTCGTTGGACCGCCTTTAGCTTTGATTATGATGCATTCACTGTGGCATTGTTTCGATTTCGCTTCTGCAATGTCACAAGATTTATTTCCATCCAGTGTTGCATTAATTTTTCACCCAGATCTTGCATTGATGATGTTAGAGTCTGACCGCTGCACAAAGCCTTCTCCAGCACATCCCAAAGATTCTCAATGGGGTTAAGGTCTGGACTCTGTGGTGGACAATCCATGTGTGAAAATGATGTCTCATGCTCCTGAACCACTCTGTCACAATTTGAGCCCAATGAATCCTGGCATTGTCATCTTGGAATATGCCCGTGCCATCAGGGAAGAAAAAATTGATGGAATAACCTGGACATTCAGTATATTCAGGTGTCAGCTGACCTCATTCTTTGAGCACAGACTGTTGCTGAACCTAGACCTGAACAACCACAGCAACCACAACCTATTTGCTTAGTTAAATCCAGGTGGTAAACATAAAAGAAATAAAATAATATAATATACTATGGAACTGCAATAGACAGCTATACAGAAACGCAGCCATTTCTCACATCTCACATGTTAAAGCAACACTGTGTAAAGTTCTAAAGGAGGCACGTCACCTGCATAATTCTATGGAAATAAAAAGATGCAACCACTACATACTTTGGATTTTACATTCCCTGTGGAGATGAATAGCTTTTATCATACTGTGGAATATTATAGCCAAAGGAAACAAGCAGAAGGAACTACCCCTTCAGGCCAAGTACGAGTCAGGTCTGTGGAGATGCAAGCCTGCTCATAGTCAGGACGTATGTTTCAGGGCAATAAAACACACCCAAAAAAACATGCTCTTATTTTAGTCAATGTTTTTGGCTTAAATGTTACACAGAGTTAATATACTCTACAGTGACCTTGTGTGGATCCATTTAAATTTGGCTTGTTAAAAGATAAGATGTTGACTACCAATTAGGCTACTGTACTGCTTGAAAATAAAATTCATTAGTCAGATTTAATTACCGTACGTGACCTTATGCCTTACCTCTGGCTTGCGTCCCACCTCCAGATAGGTGCACACGGGGTGGAAGGCTCCTGTCCCACACGCGTAAACATGCGTGTGGTTGTATGGCTGTAAGACCTTGATGAAGTTTGAACACTCCCTCTGAAAAACAAATGCATATATAGGATTAGGACTTTATTTTTCCATGATGGATGCTGATACTGATTGTTGAGAATGTAAAGAATTGATTGCCGAAAAGCGATAGACAATATTTTTGAGCCAATACGTTAGGTCAATTTTGATAATTTTCTCCAAAACATATTATTTTGTGTAATGTTTTATTTGGATTTTCATCATTTCAAAGGGTAGACACACTCCCACTCTCAGTTTGAACCATTTTAAACAGATCTGAGCCTGGATCATTTCTTTCTGTGATTAGTTTGTAGGTAAAATGCAAATGTCTTGTTTGCACTGAATTTGCCAAATGCTACAATTCTATTAAATACAAAAAGTGTTTAGATTCACTTTAAAGGGCAAATATTCTGCTATTTTCTGATCACAAACATACTTGGAGTCGTGTCTTGTTTCATTCATACATGTTTAACACACAATCCACCTTGTGATGTCATGTGGTAATACAGGAAGTGCTCCACTGTGTTTTAAACTCCATACACTTTCACTAGAATCATTTGGATAATTTCAGCCCCGTAATTGCCCATCTTTACTGAACAAAAGGCAAAAGGTAGCTGTTGATTTGAAAACTACCGCTACATGACATCACAAGGTGGAACAGAGGATTTTGGGCTTTGTAGATGTAGACAGATCAATAATAGAATAATAAAGGGCTACTCATACATGTGTGAATGAAACAAAACACAACTTCAGGTATGTTGTTGATGAGGTAACAACATTATAACATGGTTTAAAGCTGACAAGAGTAAATTTTGTTTAACACAGGATCTTTAAGGCCGGTAGTCAATACCCTAAAAAGTGTAAATATTTGCCTAATATATCTGCCAACCTATATGTCTATCTCTAGTTAGGACTGCTTTTTTCTTACTGCTTATGAAAAGGAAAAAAATACCAAATTTCACTTCATTTTAATCTGAGAGATCTGAGGATACTCATAAACGCATTTATACGTATAAAAACATTGAAAACTGCTGCTATTATCCTATTATCATTTCATCTAGTTTCGGATGCGTGCCATTCCTCTTATGTCCTCAACAAACCCGTCAATCCCCAGGCTGTAATACCAGACAGCACTTGGCGAATTTTCCTTCCTCGAATTTAATCCCATCTGTTTTTGTTTATCCTAGGGAAAAAAAAAATGCTTTTCTTTGCACTGGCATCCTGGAATCTTTGTAATCCCCTGTCGGAATGACCGCGAAATCCATATGGGATCAAGTAAGACTGTAAAATAAGGGAAGTCAATCCTAATAATCAGATTAAAGGGCATGATTTGAGATGTCCAGGATTGTGCTTAGTCATTGCAGCTTGGAGGATGAGGTTAGGAGGGTTAAGATGGCTGTGCTCACATATGGCGTGCTCCCCGTGCTGCTGGTGCACGTGGTCCGGTCCGTCATCATATATTCAGAGAGAGAAAAGCTGTATGCATGAACGGCCTAGCTGCAGGACACTTAACTGGGTCAGAGGCTGATAGTTGTTTTGCTGTTTGTTTGATTTTTCAGGACATAACGAAAATCTATATATGACATCTTCACTTGGGAAAAAAGGCAAAGAAAAGAAAATTCATGTATTTAAGTAATTCAAAGTGCTTTACAGAATAAGAAGGACATCCTCAGTGTAAGATGGTTCATTTGGCACTAACATGTCGGAGATGTACTTTGGTGCTAGGCCGTGGAGAGACTTGTTCTCAAGCAGAGCTGCTTTAAAGTATATTCTCTGAGCCACAGGAAGCCAGTGCAGAGACCCGAGCACAGGACTTAAGACTGGCTTATAGTCCAGTGCCAGGCCCCGCTCAACTGAGAACCATACCGTACGATCTTCTGCGTACGTGATCAGGGTCCAGGTGCAACGTGGGAATCCAAACCATCTAATTTGCATTCATTATTTGTTATTTTCTTACTGTGGCAATAAACAATCATATTAGGCTGATATGCAAACATTTCTGTGCCAAACTTTAGCTGTTCTGAGTTGTTTTGAATCAGTTGTCTGTGTAGTAGTGGACCAACCGATCACAGCGCTTACTTTCGGTGGTAATTCAATGCATAACTTTTCATCAGAGGTGCATCTACACAGCGAGCTTTCTGATTGGCTTTCATATGCATCGAGGCACATAGTTTCGATGCCTTCAGTGGGAATCTACAATGTAAATTGTCATGACAATAAGGAAAAAAAAACATGAAAAAGTGTGTTCAAACTTTCGACTGGTAGTGTAGTTTGCAGTAAAGTTGCCAAAAAATGACTTGGAACAGTAGATAATACTATTAAAACACCATATACAGTTTGGTAACAGGAAAAGGGGTAAATTTAGTGTTTAGTTCCACCATAAGTATTAAAATAATCAGAAAGAATATGAAAATGTATTTTTTCAAGAGAAATGAAAGCAAGAGCTGACATGTGTTCAGAATGAGGCAAAAATCACTAGGATTTACACGTAATGTGCTGCTTTGGTGTAAATTGGGGGTAAACATAACCATAATTATGTGTGAAGGAAACACCAACAAGGTAAAAAGCTCAAATGGATATTTTGCATAATCTGTTCACATTCATTGAATATTGAGTCAACAGGATAAATTCAATTGTGTTACTCATGAATTAACTTACTCTGTGTAATCCCTCTGTAGATTATGGACTTGGCACATACTTCACAACTATGGCTTGTCATTATTATTATTACAGTAATAGAGACTGAACAGATGCAACTCAGTTCTACTTTCAAACTAGATGTTATTTTGTGCATGTAGCATGTTCATAAAGAGCTGCACACATTCAGCTGTACACAACATACTGTAATAATATATATACATAGCATTTAAATGCAATGGAAAAATGGGCGTCTCATTGACAGTTTCCAAGCAGCTGATGAATAGGAGCCAAATAGTGCAGGGAGCAGGGGAAACCTTGCCTGAAGCGCTGTGTTATTTAATCTGGACAGTGGAGGGATTAAAATAGCCGTGTGACGTAAGGCTATGGGTCGTACAACGCAGATATGCAGGTTCACACTCCTCTGCACCGCTTCCTGCACAATCTCCTCAGGTTTAAAACGACTCCCCGAAGGCCCAGTATTCAACCAATGCTTCATGTTTGCAGAGGGAACACAAAGAGGACACACACTTGACGTTGTCCAGATACAGAGTGATACAGTGAGGGAGACCATTAATGAAAAACATCACCATCTCGCCACTGTCGCTTTAATGATGCACAGATGAACTTTTGTGGTGGAGGGTCCAACACCTGCTTGTTTGGAGATGACATTGCTTTGTCTGGAATGTTCCATAGCATTTAACAAAATTTTGATACGTCCATGGAGACAAGCAGGTGACACCACTATATCAAGTTATAGGTCACATCTGTTGAGAGGCGAGGTATCTTCAAAGTAATAATGCATGTTTTTTGTTTTTTTGTTTGCAAAACTAAACTGATTAAAGCCACGATAGACAAGTTTAATGCCATAATGTGACAATCCACAAAAGTTGTAAAGTGCTCTCCAACGTCACTGATAGAATCTACTGTTTTAGCCTGATCCAAACTACATTAAAGCAGTTAAATGGTGGTTTGCAAACATCAAATGGTGGCTCAAAATAGTTTCCTTATTTTTGATACATATAGATAATTTTATTTTATACAACTTTTAACATAGACCTGTAACACTTAATATGTAGCTGACCTTTGAACCTTAAACATTTGATTATCATTTGGTACCAACTTAAAGATGCACTGTGTACATTTTCTGGTGGAAGGACTGCTACCTGCAGGTCTCCATGGAGATGTTATTGCTTTGTCTGGAGTGTTCCATAGTATGGCATTAAACATATCCATTTTGCATTTAGTCAATTACATTTTTTATAGTATTTACATGCACTGTGAGTGAGCTCCCCTCTCCACAGATCTGACCTGTAAATTGTCCCTGTGGTGTCATTTTCTTGTCTCCATAGAAATAAAGTGTAAATGTCATTCTGTGGAACATTTTAGGCAACATCTCCATGGAGAGAAGCAGGTGATGGACCCTCCACCAGAAAAGTTCCACGGTGCACCTTTAAGCAAAAACATAGTAAGCTCTGTTGTCTTTTTGTCTCTGAATGTTTGAACACTGTTGAGTTTCTTCCACAGCGCGTCTGCAGAACGCCTTGTCTGGAAACTCCTGTCCCAATTCTCGTGCAGTGGAATCCCGTATTGTGGCCTTACCAAAACTTTCCAGTCTAATAACATAATCCCACTAATGCGGATGATCCCAGACAAATATGACTCTCATTATCTGAACACAGCAGCGCTTGTCCCAGTGAATGCACAGGGGTCCCAGGGCGCCCTCTGTGGGTCAAATGTAGTTCAGAGAGTACAGCGAATGGTGATTAAGGTCAAATGATGGTCTTAATCTGAGCCTTGGAGATTATGCTGTGTTGGTGTTGTTGTACTTGGACAGATTGGATATGTCAACAGTGGTAAGTCTGAAAATCTCCTGGTATTGTCACTGTGTATAGAGTCTTTTTATTAGCAATGATATTTGTTCAAAAATGTATCATGTTAGTCAGTTGTATACTAAGCTGGAAGTTAAAGGTGCACTATTTGGACAGGTTTATCTAAAACGTAAAACCTGTATGTTTTTGATGAGGGAACAACTTTAAAGTATTTGCCTCTCCACAGATCTGGCCTGTAACTTTTTACATGGAGGAACCACACATCCATTCACACACCTCTGTATGCACAAACTGTGTAAGAGGTGGGCTAAGTGTCTTGCCCAAGGACACAACAACAACAACAGTGTTATGTTAGAAATGGGATTCAAATCACTGCTCACTGAATGGGCATCAGTCGATCAGAGGCTTAGTCTGGTGGTGTCATCTGCTTGTCTCCATGGAGTTTAATTCCATACTGTGGAGAATTCCAGGCAAAGCAGTTAAATCGCCATAGAGACCAGGAGAAGAAGGACACTACACCAGAAAAGTTACATAGTGGACCTTTAAAGAAGAAGAAGAATTTTTTTCAACCTTACTATGTTCTGTCTTTACTGCATATACACTACCAGTCAAAAGTCTGGATACACTTTTTAATTTATATTGTAGATTCTAACTGACAGCATCAAAAGTATGAATGGACAGGTATGGGATGAATTAAACAAAACAAAAAAAAACACTCAAATAACTCAACTTAGTCATCCTTTGCTTTGAACCCTGGTTTCCACTTTTTGGCATTTCTTGACCCTGACAAGGCACAACTGTGAAGTGAAAACCATTTCAGGAGACGTCATAATGAAGCTCATTGAGAGAGCGAAGCAAAAGGTGACTACACTGAGGATTTGAATAGAAAATAGAAAAAATATGTAGTGGACTTTTTTCTCATATTATTCCATATATCTTGCAACATATATGTGATGTCCATATGTATATAAAAGTAGAAAGTAGTAAACATTGGATGAGGGTGTGTCCAGACCTTTGACTAGTGTCTTCTTCTCTGTCCCTGCCCTTATATGTGGTCACTAAAGCAGAATACCTGTTCCAAAGGTCACACGAATGGATTTATTGACAGAACTATAGAACTCGAGGAGACATTTTGCTTACCAATAGATCTTTGCCTGCCCATTTGCATTCATCTCGTCTGTTCGGAGCAGCCAACCATGGAATCTGCGACGCAAAAAACCATAGGTCAGACAAAACCGGGTCAATAAAATATAAATAACTTAAGATTAAAGAAAAAAAGATTTGTTGAACACTTTGTTTCACTTTCCTCCATTATTTATCCAGGTGTGGCAGCTCAAAACATGTACACGCGAGGGTCTTGTTGAAATATTTATAAGTACTTTTCTGTAGAACCAAAAAAGGCTGTCCCCAGACATCTGATCTACTGACTAACAGCAGTGCTTCTCAAACTGTGGGACGTGGGTTGCTTCTGGTAGTACACTGAAGTCTTTTGCAGTTTTAGTCCCCAATACTTTATATTTTTAGACTTTACTTGATTTGGTCCTTAGAACGTCAATACTACAGCTGTTTGATTATAAGAAAAATATATGATTATGTGAGTGATATCTTAAAGGTACGGTACGTAACTTTCTGAAGGTGGCACTTCGCTTGCATGATTCCATTGAAATAGAAAGTTAAAACCATACTTCGGAACATTCTCCATAGAGATAGATATGCTTTGTGCCATACTATTGAATAGCATTTCCATGGAAACAAGCGGGAGGAGGCTTCAGGTCAATATTATATGAAGCAATTAAGCTATCAAAAGAAGTGAAAGTTTTGTGATTTCTTATCTGATCTTTTAAAGCCATTGATTAGATTTGATTTTAAATGAGACCGTTGTCGTAATTGATTGGTGCAATGCTGCGCAGCTCTGATCTGAGTCCTGTTTTAGTCCCTTTCTAGACCTGATTCTGGTTCAAACTTGCTTTATTTCTGGTCCATCTTGCTTTGTTTTGTTTTTTGGCCCAAATTTTGTGAAATGAAATGAGCCACTTTGTCTCGAGGGCTTTTTTTATGTTACGTTTGGCATTGTCTAATTGCATGTTCAGAGATAGTGTTATTTTAGAGTTAAATAATTAGCTTATTCAGTGACAATAGGGCAGTGAACACCATAAGCTTTCATGCAAACCCAACACTAATGACCCTTTCCATTTTCTACCCCTGATCATTTCATGGTGGTACTTGGTCTTAAATGTTGGTGTAGGCCATGTTTCAAGCCTGGCTCTGTACCTGTGTGTACTCCTGGCTGATGTTGAGGAGGTTGAATGAGAAGATGTGGTCCTTGGCTCCCACCAGCAGCCTCCCCTTCTCCTCATCCAGAAGAAACGTGTGGTAGGACGAACTGTTGGGAAGACCTTCAAATGTCTCCAGGTTGTTGGAGTCCAGCATTTCTGCACGAGCAAATGGAAAGTCCACTGGTCATTATCATATTACAAACATACCATGAAATTTATGGAGGAAAATAAAGTAATTTCTTCCACTGATTACAACGTCATCTAATGGTTTAGTAATAGTTATGCAAATTTTAAAAACCTCTGTGTAGCTAGAGGGGATTTTTCTGCTGACAAGTTAAGTAGGCACTAGGGAAAAAGTCTCTTCGGGTTCAACTAATTCTCAAAAGGAAAGTTTCTAGTTTGGAAGATTTTTGGTACCTGCCTTAAAAAAATGCAGTTTAAAGCTATATTACGATAAGTTGACTCTTGTGAGCTTTAACCCATGTTATAATGTTGTTTCCTCATCTCATACCTGAATTTGTGTTTTGTTTCATTTACACATGTTTAGTTGTCCTAATTATTAGTCTAGCTACATTTCCAAAATTTCTCAAAATGCTCTGTTTCACCTTGTGATGTCATGAAGCTGTAGTTTTAATGTTAACAACTCCTTTTACCTTTAATTCAGTATAGATCGGCAATTCCAAGGCTGAAATTATCCAAATGATTCTAATGAAGGTGTATGGAAATAAAAAACACAGTGGAGCACTTCCTATATTACCACATGACGTGAGTGTTTTCTGTTTGAGAAAAGAACTCAGCCTAAATATGCAGGGTTTGTGTGTGAATTAATGAAGTGAGGACAGGCAGAATATCTATAATTATTCATATTTGCAGTGTGGTTGGATGAGTAAGCAGATATTTGGACTTTGACATTTAACGTTATTAAAATATCATTAAAACCCTGTACCCGATTTTTTTCCCCATATACTTGAGCGAAATGTATCTTACCACAGTACAGCAATAATTAAGTATTTAATTGTTTGATAATCAGTATGCTAGTTGTTGTTAGCTTTATCAACATGGCGAAACTCTGCTCTGGTCTCTGAGAGTTGTGAAAAGTGCTTATAAACTAATTGCAGTGAATATTTAGGATGCTCAGAATGCATAGGGTAAGTGAGGAATAACTTGAGACCACTGCAGTTTAAACAGTTTCAAATGAACTAGTTCTGTTGTTTATATTTTTGAGACTGTAAAAACAGGTACACTATCTTTAAACTGATACATTGAATGCCCAAATCTGCTTTTCAGTTGTGTAATCAGAAGTATGCAAAAAGTTACAAAAAATACTGTCAAAGTATATCAAATCACTACAAAAAGTGAATAGAACTGCTCTATTTTACCATGTCAGTGTACTCAAACTGACCTCATGTTCAGTACCACATGTCCCGTCTTTTCAACTTTCATCTGACCACGATTTCACCTCTTCGTTTGCACTCTGGAGACTCCATGTGTCTGGTGAATGGTTTAATCAATAATTTACTCTCTACATTTTGTTCACTGGACTAAAATGTGGTCACTGAAATACAAACAGGCAGGGAGGAGCAGCAGAGACAAAGCCAAAATGCTCTAGGCAGGTAAAAGTATTTTGTGAGTGAACAGAAGTGGGCTGATGGGACAACCTTGACCCTAGCCCAAATTTTAAAGGACCCATATTACTGTATTTATAATCTATGTTATAATCTTGTTTCATCATCACACACATACCTGGAGTTGTGTTTTGTTTCATTCACACATGTTTAACACATGTGCGTTTAGTCTGAGTTCTCTCTGAGGCATTAGAGGAAGCGATCCATGTTTTTAATCTCCAAACACACTCGCTAGAATTATTTGGATAATTTCAGCTCTGGAATTGCCAATTTGTCATTGTTGAAAACTACCACTTCATGACATGACATGGTGTTAAAAGCATTTGAGTTTTGAAGATGTAGATAAGCCTAATAATGCAGCATTACTGAAACATTTGTGAATGAAACTAAATAAAACTCCAGGTATGTTTTGGAGGAGGTAACATTATAACATGGTTTATAGTTCACATGTTTCATTTTTGAGTAATATAGGATCTTAAACATGAAAAGTAATTTAGGTTGAACAATCTTAGAGAAAATATCATTGTAACTTATAAGACATGAACATGGTGATTAGATTTGCATACAAAGACACATGCTCTTTACATCATGTGTTGTTTGGTAAAACCTGTTAAGACTGTAAAATATAATCAATATATTTTTACATAACATTTTCTCAGGTAATAGCTAGTACAGAAGCTCCTGACAAGGTCACCTTTTTCATCCAGGCACAGTTTTACTAAGAATTCTGGGAAACCAGACTGCCAGACACTATCCCAGTCACTCGATTCTCTGTCATGGTGCATTTTCAACAGTGACAAAGAGATAAATTGTGGCAGAGATTGGAGAAGTTTAAGGACACAATCGTGTCATACTATCACAGCCAGGTGTTTCTGTGTGGTGGTGGTGGTGGTGGTGCAATATCACAGCAGCAGAAAGGACTAAGTGGGTGGGGCTAAAAGTTCAAACTAAAACATGTCCCTGACATATGGTTTGAAATCAGGTACAGTCGCTTTAATGGTGCAAAATTATTAATTGCTGTAAATATTAACAAAGAGGTCTAAACTACAATCTTAGTGAATTACACACTTAGTAACACCCATTTGAAACATCACAGTTCGTTCTCTGCATAGGAGCCATAGACGTTAAGAAGTGGACTAAGGGAGGTCACCCAGAGCAGCTCCAGCCAAGTCAAGCTCATTCCAGGCTGGCAGTTATAGGGGCGAATTTGGAGCCAAGTTCACAGCAACTAAAGAGTCAATCGGAGCAAGGCTGTTGAAGGTCATGCCCCTTCCCGCCTGCACCGCTGGTTGAGCAGGGAGCGGGCACTTAGCAATGCTTTCAATCAAACCTGCTGCTAAAGCTAGAGGGAGCGACCTCAGGGAAAGAAGGCACCTCATTGATCCGGTATTAATGTTCATATGTTGATTTATAGACAAAATAGCCAAAAAAAAATGCCAGGATCATATAATGCAGATTAATACGAACATTTTAAGACCAAAATGACAAGCCTGACTGCCGCAGTTACGGAGAGAGGCGTGACAGCTTTTCAATAGAAAGTGAAGTGGAACCAGAGTCGATGTGGCAGCTAGCAGGTTAGCTATGTGCATTTATATATACAGTTTATGATAAGATCTAAATAATAACAACCTTTGGGAAATACAAACTGAGACTACTAAAATTGCAATTGTCATAATTATTATTATTATAATTATTATTATTATTCATCCCTAGTGGAAAATGATTATAGAGTAAATATAAAAAGTCACTTGTATGTCTAAATGTTGGCTTTTCTACACACCACATTAGCTGCTTTGGAAAACCGCAGGTCCGGTTTTGCAGTGTAATACAAGGCTGTGCCAAGTCCAAAGGAAGCAGACTTTTGCAGAGGCAGTGGAAAGACGAACCTCCCTCTCCACTGAAGCTGCCCTCGACTCAATGATGCATTCAAATGTCATCGAATAAAACAAGTCATTGCTTTTATGTGAAATAACAAAAACGTTGAACTTAAAAGCCCTGTGCTCGATTATTTTCCCCATGTATTTGAGGAAAATATGTTTTGCTTCAGTACAGATATATTATACTGTCTGTCTTTTATTTTCAGATTGCAGGCTTGGATTAGGTGCCTGACTCCCAAAATGATAACAATGAACAAATAACATGTTGCTTTGTATTGAAGGAAATGTTGTGCGATCGAATATGGTGAAACATTAAATACAGGGACTCGTAACTGCTTTTAATTGGACAGTGAAAAACAAATGGACAACCTTAACGAAGACATATCGTGCTTGTGTCTGCTATATCATTATAATCTATGTTAAAGGCTCTGAAAAGTTGATTATGTATAACAGGTCTGCTTTAACGATGGGCTGGTTCAAAAAGATAGTTGGAAAAATAAATATCTTAAGTTGATCTAAAGCAGATATATGGGTCGTATAGGTAAATGCTTCAAAACAGTGTACCCATTACACTTTAGCTAACATTATATACTAGTACTGGGAGTGACGTCTTGTCCTTAGATCGTACCAAACATTTTATCTGCAAAAGAAGATTGACTTTTCTTCTGAGCCTTGATTTTAATGATTACAAAGATGGGTCAAATCAGGTCACATGTTCCACAATGTTTCTTTTGAAGTCTTCTTAAAGGTAGCAGTGAGGAGCTCAGGTTTTGTTCTCACCCACAAAGTGTAGCCGTGCCGTGACCCTCGAACCTTCACTACAATGGAACAAGGCTATACAAGAGAAGCCTTCACCACATAGCCATTGTCCAAACCTGTATTATCATGGAAATGTCAAAACGATGCTCTTCTCCTTTGTATGTGTCAAAGTCCTGTCCAAGCTTAAGGTTCATTGGAAATAGGTGATGACAAACTAGTAGGGTAACTTTTAACTTTGTAAGCTTTGTCTATCGTGTTTAGGCTATGGTCAAAACATCTGTGTGATCCCTCAAAAATTCAAATCTGTCAGCGAAACTTCTTCACTACTAAAACTTTTTGTCCAGTTGACAGATTTAAAGTTTTCTTTCACTATGTTCAAAATGAATAATTGGCTTGATGCTGTGGCCAATAACCAATATCCTATTCAATTTGTTCAAATGTACTGCATAGCCCAGAAATGGTAGAAAAGTCATAACTAACTGGCATGTTACCTTAATACAGAAAGTACAATGAAATATAAATTGTACTTTTATGATGACAGCTTGAACATACAGCCACTTATTTCAGTTGTAACCCACTGGGGCGGAGGGAGAGTGGGGAGTAAAATGTATGGGTGCATATCAGGGAATTTTTGGGAAAAATCACACCGCCAATCTTTGGGTCTGATCGCTCAAGCAATGATGTCTACGTCAATAGAGGAGTTTGAACCGCCGACCTTCAGATCAGTGGACAAACACATACAATCCTACTTTTTGGTTCCTGCTTTTGTAAGTAAGTAGAAAGCTGCAGTTGTAGACATACACAGTGGTTCCAGCCCCAAGACAATGACCCCATGAAGTGCAGAGTTCCTGTATACACTGAACTAAAACTCAATAAGTCCAAGAAGGCTTTTAGTGCCTTAAGGTCTGCATTGGTTCAAGGTTTAAGCTCAGTTCAAAACACTCAATGCATTTACTTTGCTGAGTCAGTCTGGGGTGCTTACAAAAAGCTCATTCAATTTGGAGTAAAATAAACAATAATTACTCCGTGTTTATGAAAGAAAAATACAATTATGACATGAACTGTATAGCGCACATGAAGTCATTGCTTTGAAACGGCACGATGTCGAAAAGACCCTTTGCATTTGCCCAGACTGCCTTTTCATTTCAAACCATCAGACAGTGAAATCAGCTCCCAGACAGTCTGAAATAGTCTGTAGACCTTAATAATTTAACTCAAAATTTGAATAAAAGCACATATTACACAGTCGGCATCAGTCAGGTCCACTTGTACTTCACTCTTAAAACCTGCACTTATCTATTTGTTATTATTTGTATAAACTTGCATGTAGACTCTACACTGAAACTTACATACCTATTCGAGTACACTTTCTGTTGGCTACATGGCTAAGTGTGAACTGTACCTGAGTCATGTTTTGCATAATCGTTCAGGCCCCTAATGGATGCTCTCACACACATTAGCATACTGGCTATCACTATTGTTTTCCTTGTTTTGATTTAGGTCTGAGGATGGAGTTATAAATATGAGATAAATTATGTCTAAGCCCCCCATTTCTGTTCAAAGATGGATGGTCTTTCCTAACAAAACATGCCTAGGGAAAAATTTTTGGAAAAGACAATCCCTCTTCACTTTAAATCTTTTTTAGCCCTGTTGACAGAATTGCATTTTTCTTTTGCAATGGATCATACCTGAACAACTGAGGGATTACACAGACATAAATTTGGTACAGTTCATATTTTCTTTTGCGAGATTAATGATGAGATTTACGGTACATGGTCCCTGACAAATGAAGAACAAACTAACTGGCAGTGATACCATACCAATACTATTTTTTTTTTTTTCAAACTACTGCTACATTGCAACTAAAATGATTAAATCAAATTGTTTAAATACAAAAATATTATCTGCAAATAACAAAATATCTGTATTTTTATAGAAAATATATTGCACGTGTAGTTTGGACCTCTCTAAACATGTTCTGAAATGCATGGGATTCTTGTATTTAGCAGTTCAACTTTCAATCTTCTCTCAAATGTTAACACCCCTGGAGTTGTTTACACTGTGCACTCTGAACTCTGACTTTTTTAACATATATTGTAAATCTCATCGCAATTGCAAAACTTGCGAGAAAAACTGCTATTCGTTTTTTTTCACTAAATCAAACACTCACAAGGAGAAGTGACATGTGGTTTTTGGACAAACAAAAGAATATTATGCAACTGGATTGGTTGGTTATGGTTGAGTGCAGACATGGCACGATAAGTGTTGCTAGCATATAATCAGAGGAGTTTCCCAGTTGGTTTATTAGTTTGGATAAAGCCCAATTTGACACATAGAGTGATCCTGTCAACAAATGCCTACTTTCAGATTTGGAGTTTCAAATATATATGTCATAATTAAGGTAAGCCTTGGAGTAAGTGTTGGCAATGTGTTGTATCAAGGAAATGTGGAAACATATAATATATTGTAGGTTTATGGAATAGCTAACCTGCTAGCCACCATGTTCCAAATAGGACGTGAGCATTGACGCACTTCTGGCTCTAGTTTACTTTACACTGAAAAACTATTGACCCTCTCTCTGTAACTGCTGCTGTCAGGCTTGTCATTATAGAACTCGACTCCAAATACAGTGTGCCAAAGTAACACCCCTCCCCATCCTTGATTTAAGTCCAAAAACTTGTCTATTTGCAAGTAATTCTGAATTAAAATAATAAAATAAACTATTATGTAAAACCACTTGTCCACAACAACATAATCTCCTGTCTTATCCTGCATAAAAACTGCTAATCCTGTAGTTTAGATCTGTACAAACATGTTCTGAAATGTGAATCTAGTATTAGTTTGTCAGTTCATTTCAGTATTTTTTCTTAATTGTTTTTAGATGTGTTTAAAATGTAAACTTTGAACAGAATCCTATAAAATCATGAATCGCTAATCTAATCACAATCGCAATGCTAGTCAGAAAAAAAAAGATCATGATCGTTCAGCCGTAATATCAACTCATCATAGTGATTCAAATGATACTGACACATATTAAAGCAACACCGTGTAACTTTCTGGAAGTGGCACGTCATACACATGATTCCATGGAAATAGAAGGTTAAAAAATACTCCAGAACATTCTCCATGGAGATAAATGTGTTATGGCATATGTGGAATATTATAGTCAAAGTAACAACATCCTGTAGGCTAAGTAAGCTATGATTTGTGGAGATGCAGTGCTTTTTCAGTGTGATAAAAAACATCCAAAATGAAAACACATGCTTTTTTTTTCAATATTCTGTTTTTGAGAAAAGAAAAAGTTACACAGTGAGGCTGTATCTGATTTATACTGAGTTAAAACTGTGAAAACTACTATAACTTGAAGTTCATTTTAATCGATTAGCAGTGGTCCAAAGTTATTCCTTATCTTTTTTATAATCGTTTTTCACAACACTCAGAGACCAGAGCGGACTTTTACTGTCATGCTAACAGCAACTAGTAGGTAAACTGTGCACTTCCTGCTTCTCAGAAATTAAAATACTATATAATTATAAGCAGACGGCATGCAGCAGATATATTTTGACCTCAACAGGTGCTTATGAAATATATCTGTACTGGGGTAACACAAATCTTACTCCAAAAAAAAAAAAAAAGCCCTTTAACTTTGGATAGATATTTAGATAAATATTTATTTTTTCAGTACATCATGAGGCGCGAACAACATGAGGTGAAGAATAGAGAGAGACATTCATCTACACTCCAGCCTAACCGCTTGGCTGTTGTGTACCACCAACATGTATCAACTAAATAAAACATAGAAAAATGTTTTTGTGTAAAAATAGCACATACAAACGTAGCCTGGTCCGAAGCTGGCCTGGATGCCGTCTCCATGGTGATCCATCATTAACCACAACAAGAGGCTGACCCCTGCTCACCTGGGCCCGTGTGTGGGAGAGAAGCAGGCAGCCTACACACCTTTCCTATTCACTACTGTGGCATCAACATCAAATAGTACACAACATAACTGCGAGGGAGACAGGAGAGAGGAGAAAGAGAAAGAGAGAGAGAGTGCACGGCTGGAAAGGAAGACAGGGGGAAGAGGAGAGTGATAGGGAGGAGATGGGGGAGAGAGGAGGGGGAGTTCACACAGAGAGGGAGAAATGGAGGAAGAAATAGTGAGAATAAAACAGAGGAGAGAGATAAAGGGAGAGAGGGGAAAGACAGTGGAGGGGGAGTGCAGAGAGAGCGAAACAGAGGAAGAGACAGTGAGAGTAAAAGAAAGATAGGAGAGAGAAATGCAGGGAGAGAGGAGGAGGAGTGGAAAGAAAGAGATAGTAAGAATAAAAGAGAAGAGAGCGAGATGCAGGGAGAGAGGGGGAAAGAGAGAGGAGGGGGAGACAGTAAGAATAAAAGAGGAGAGAGATGCAGGGAGAGAGGGGGAAAGAGAGAGGAGGGGGAGACAGTAAGAATAAAAGAGAGGAGAGAGAGATGCAGGGAGAGAGGGGGAAAGAGAGAGGAGGGGGAGACAGTAAGAATAAAAGAGAGGAGAGAGAGATGCAGGGAGAGACAGGGAAACAGAGGAGGGGGAGTGCAGAGAGAGATAGAGAGAATAAAAGAGAGAGAGATACAGGGAGAGAGGGGAGAAGAGAGAGGAGGGGGAGTGCAAAGAGAGAGGAGGGGGAGTGCAGAGAGAGCCAGATATATAGGGAGAGACAGTGAGAATAAAAGAGAGGAAGAAGAGATGCAGGGAAAGAGGGGGAAAAGAGAGAGGAGGGGGAGCGCAGAAAGAAACAGAGGGAGAGACAGTGAGAATAAAAGAGAGAGATTCAAGGAGACAGGGGTAAGAGAGGAGGGGGAGTGCAGAGAGAAAAAAGAAATAGAGAAAGACAGTGAGAATAAAAGAGAGAGATGCAAGGAGAGAGGGGGAAAAGAGAGGAAGGAGAGTGTAGAGAGAGAGAAATAGAGGAAGAGAGAGTGAGAATAAAAGAACACGAGAGAGAGAATAAAAGAGAGAGGAGAGAGAGATGCAGGGAGAGAGGAGGGAGCGTTGCATGCAGTTTGTAGGTGAAATTCAGAATTCCATTATGAATTGTTTAGCAGTGTATTTATAATAGTAGGGATTGAATCAAATATTAACAAAACACCAACAACAACCACTACATGGATAGAAAAACTGCATTTCCATTGAGTATTGACATTTTTTCTATTAACAAAATAATTAGGAAAAAGTCTGTTCTTTTTCATTCATAATGAACCAAGTTGTTTACTAAGAATGATTCAGACTTAGTTACTACTTCATTAAGGGGTTAGGGATTAGGGTTGGGAGTTAAGCATGAAATGTTCTTTAATGGCTAGGAAAAGTATTCACCCTCCACCCCACCCACTCGCTGTAAATGAAACTGAACCGTCTTTTTGGTGGCACCTCTGGTTAAGCGGGAGTCCCATTCATTTCAATAGAGAATTTTAACACTGCTCCATAGTCCATATACTGTATTTTCCGGACCTTTTTTCATAGTTTGACTGAGGGTGCGACTTATACTCAGATGCGATTTATATGTGAAATATGTTTTTTTTTCTTTATTATTATGCACTTTTTTGCTGGTGCGACTTATACTCCGGCGCGACTTATACTCCGGAAAATACCGTAGAATGTATTTGCCGTTAAGATCGGCAGCTCCTTGCAAAATAATACAACCTGAATGACCATGGAGGCGCCCACGGCAACTTCCCGAATAAGGTGAATAGTTCAGTGTTACCAAACCAGAATTTATAACCTAGAGGCGTAGCTTTTAACAGAGCATTGCGAATAAAATTAAAATTGCTCGTATTATATTTTGACATTTACAATCAATTAAAAACATTTCAAATACAGTCTTCCTAAACTTCTCAATATCTTTGCAACATTTAAAATCTTTTGCAATGCGCCTAAATGATCAGTTCTGACCCATGGAAACTAGGATTGCCATCAAAAACACACATTGACCCTGATAATAGTGCTTTGGTTGGAGGTGTTTTGGCGTCTGGGAGGTGAAGCGTGCAGAAATGGTGTTATTGGAAAGAGCGTGCGAGTTTCCGAGCGCGCGCATGTGGAGACCGGAGCCCAGAGGCAGCGACGAGCAAGCCTGGACTCGGACAAGCCTGCCCTGGGAAAACTGCTGCAGGTGGGAATGCAATGTCCGAGTGCTAAGGTGCTCTGCCTGATTTTTACTGCCTTTAAAATGAGCTAGTTTTATTTTTCATGTTTTTAACAGTTTGCAGTGGTCCAAAGTTATTCCTCACTTACCTTATGCATTCTGAGCATCCTAATTATTCACAGTGATGAGTTTATAAGCAGTTTTTACAACGCCCCCAGAGACCGAAATGGAGTGTTTCTGTAACAACAACTAGCATGCTAACTCCCACTTCCTGATTATCAGACAATAAAATGCTTTCTTTCTTGGATACAGACAGTAGCAGACATAGCTGACCTGAAGAGCTGCTTATACAGTATCTCTGCACTGGGGCAAGACAAATTTTATCCAAATACATGGAGAGAAAAAAAAGAGATGACCTTTAAACCTAATCTAATACATTGACATGTTTTATTTTCTGTTTGTTTGATAAAAAATGATCTTCTTATTGCTATTGGGATTCCTTATTCTATTTAATTAATGAACAAATGCATTGGTTTAGCATTGTTTCCTTAAAATCTGATGCATTAATTGTTCACTCTTATGTCACACTGGGGTTGTTAAATTTCTTGACTAACATGTCAGCATTCATACAACAGTGTCTTGCCCAAGGACACAACACAATGCAATGCTAGTAATGCAGATTGAACCTTGAACCATTGAATTGCGGATTCAAACCACCGACCTTTGAATCACTGGACAAACACTCTACCAGTTGAGCTGCCGTTACCCAACTGAACTATTAAATAAATAAATAAACAGATTAAAGTCCGTGTGGTCACTTTTACCCCTTCTACATCTGGAAAGCAAAAGCCTCACTGGGTCATTTTTACCCCATTTCAAAATTATTTGGGTAAGATTAACTTTACCACGCGTGTCCAATGAAATTTATAAACCAGCTTAGATTTTATTCGGGATGACGTTATTGTAAATGTAGCCAGGACTTACAAACCAGCCCGTGATGGGTTTGGGGGAATCACTGAAACTTTAGGGTCTCAACACTTTGAATTGTAATTGAACCCAGCAGCATCGTGTCAGCGCATGTCCAGAATTCTTTATTTTACAAGCTATTTCCATCTCGTAAAATTCTGTAGTCAGGGTTAGCACGATATTTCTTTTTTACTCTTTTCCCTGCCATATTGTCGTGAGTCACCTTGTTTTTGTGAAAACAGAGTGACTCAAGACAGCAAAAATCTCCAAATATGACAAAACAACAAAATAAAGCAAGCCATGGGAGTTCATTTTTCTCACATGGGGCTGTTCTTGCCTTCTATCCATTCCATTTGCCCTCTCATCTCAGTCCCATTTTTTTTTTTTTTTAGATTTTTAGATTTTCACGGTTTTCGCAAAAAAAACAAAAACAAGTCTGGCGAGAATATGAGGATTTTATTGTTGTTTTTCTCACATGGGGTTCATAATTGTTTCTATCCATTCCAGCTGGCCTCTCATCTCATTCCAGTATTTTATTTTTTATTTTTTTTTATTATTACGTAATTGCAAAAAAGTCAGATGACAGGTCTAACAGTTGATCAAATACAGGAATAGAATAAATAGTGAACACAAGGTCTCATTAGTTGTTTCCGATGTTAGCAAAATGTTGTTGTTGTTTTTTTTTGTTACAGCAACTGTAGTTTCAGTATTTGTTTATGTTGCTTTAGCCTGGTCTACATCTAGTACATATTTGGAAGACTTGCAAAGGTTCATTGAGCACATGGGTAAAGTACAAGGAAAATCCAAGCCGCTTCTTCGGTTCTGGTCAAATTACAGGTGACCACTGTCTTATATCTGTCTGAAGGGAGGAGCTAACTACACTGAAACAGTTACACCACTTGTTTTTCTTGTACTATGGATTAAACCTAGACGACTGAGGAATTACACCGACATCTCTGGCGACATGCGGCACAGAGTTAGCATAATACATACATATACGCACTTATACTGTCATTAAGAAGTAACTGAAGCTATCTGGTCATTTTGTATATTTTGACAGATTTTTGTTTTTTTGTTTTACTTTTTGCAAAAACAGGATGACTTAAAACAGCAAAAAGCTATGAAAAAAAAAAAAAAAAAAATCCGGGAGTGAGATGAGAGGGCAGATGGAATGGATAAAAAAATGAACATTCCCATGACAGAAGTACGAACAGTAAAAATAAACTCTTTTAGCCTACATTCGGTGGTACTGTTTTCTTCACTGGAGGGCATGGACAGTCTTTGCTAAGTGCATCTAGTGGAAAATGAAAAAAAGAAAAAAAAACTACAACACGATACACAGCATGTATTCGTGAGTGAGTGAGTTTAGGGGAGAAGTAAAGTGTCTTGCCCAAGGACATTCAAAACTGGTAGCAAAAATCTAACTTCTGCTCTGAAGACAACCTACAGCTTTTTATTTTATTCATTCATTCATTCTTAGTCAATAGTTTCTGTCAAAAAAATCTTTTTTTTTTTTTTTATTGGAAGTGTCCAATTAAACTACTATAAAATGAGAGACGTTCCATCGCTTTCTCGTTTCCATGGAGATGTTGCTTTGCCTAGAATATCCCACAGTATAGCATTCATCATGTTTATCTCCATGGAAATAAACAGATGCTACAGCGAGGTGAAGTTTTCAGATCAGGTCTATGGAGAGGCGAGCACCTTCAAAGGAACAATACATGTTTGTTTTGTAGGGTATTGTAATTGAATGCATGAAAAAATAGATAAGTTTAATGCTATACTGTGGAAGATTCTGGGGAAAGCTACAACGTGGGACAACAATGTCTGAGAAGAATCAAGCACACAATGTGAATACTACTGTTAAAGGCACTGTACCAAATTTTTATGGTCTTAAAAACATGAAAAACAAAACTAGTTCATGTTAAACAGTTTGCAGTGGTCCAAAGTTATTCCTCACTTACCTTATGCATTCAGAGCAGCCTAATTATTCACCATGATGAGTTTATAAGCACTTTTTAACAACAACATCACCATTGAGACAGGCGACGAAACAAAAAGTTACAAAGCGTACCTACAAAACTAGCTCAAATATAGATTTTAATGAAATACCTTAGCAATAATTGAATACAGGACCAAAGTTGGAGATTAGCTTTAGCCCGGTCTACAGCCAGCACATACTTACAGCCTTACAGAGTTTCACTGAGCACATGGCTAAGTGTGTGAGTGACAACATGCTACGTGCAGAGTGTTGGTGGTTTAACCAGGCCTGAGGGAGCTGCACTTGGACCATCCATCAAGTCTACTATGTAACCTCAGGCTGCAAGTTCTGACTTTTGACACAACTGTTTACATGTTTAACTAGAGGTTCTTACACCAGTACTTATCGCTTCTAGAGGAGATTTAAAAGTATAGTGTTCAAGTGTGCTAAAGTTGATTTATTTCTTGGACAAAAGACACTTGCGAGGAAGAAGTAGAGCCAGACATGATCTTTGTATTTATAGTAACATAAGCTTGCACTCATATTATGATTTAGTTAGAGACAAAATAACAGTTTGCATTTTATAATCATTTATCTACACTCTTGTTTGCTCAAAGTCAGCAAATCATCTGATAGTTCACATTTGTGCTTTGTTAATCCACCTGTCACTCAGTCTGAGCTTTACCAACAGGAGGAGTGAGTGAGGAAAACTGTTGAGCACAAAGTCACACAATATCACCAAAATAACATTGTTACGGGGATAAATTTTCATATTTTTATGTCATACCCCCTAGTGATGGAACTATCGGCTCCTTTGTGGGATCTGAATCTTTTGGATCCGTTCTCTTTAAGGAGCCATTCAAAAGACTTGTACTATTTATTTATATGAGAGAAGCCAATGTGAGAACTCAGTTTATCTGCAAACTAATCACAGAAACAAATGACATGATATGATTTGTTTAAAATGGTTCAAACTGAGAGTGGGAGTGTGTTTATCCTTCGAAATGATCAAAATCTAAATACAATGCTGTACTACAATAATCATTTTTCAAAACGAACTGATGTTTTTGTGCACAAATCTCTCAGTTGTGTTGCCTTCTCTGCTTCTGTGCTGATTCGGTTCTTTTAAAAAATGAGATCTGGTTCCAAATGTTCATGTTAAGTAACCATACAAAAAAGTCAGCTCGTTCATGTTCACAACACTCAGCCCTACTTCAAAACTACTACCTTCAAGATGTGGTCAGTAGTACTTAGCTGGAAGACGGGCCAAATGTACATGATTTAAGAACCCAAGTTACTCAGATAAACGGTGAACCAAGAGAGCCTTATTTCGTAGTATAAATAATAATTCATGCAAAATAAATACAATTTTAAAAAACATACTAGCTACTCTTTGCCAGAAGCCACAAACTCCAGTCTCTATTTGCACCACATCAAGTTCTCAATATTATCTTTAGATCGGCCCACAGAACGATCTGGTCAATTGACTTCTTACGCAAAAACAAGGTAAATTCAGGACTTTCGGTTGGATTATTCTAAAATCAATATGTTTTACGTGAACGATAGCTCTGGCCAAACCCACGGACCCACTGCAGCTCGTAAAAAAGCCGCCCAAATCTGTGGGAAAGCTGCGTACCTGGCAACGCAGGCCGCAACCCCAATCTCCTATCACATTTCAACAAAGGACTTTTTAAACCTGGTGTTTATAGAGCTCTATTAAAACAGGAATAAAATTAAGTCTTCAGTTGCAAAATATTTGGAATGGCCAAGTCTGTTTCTTTGTCTTGGGTGAAATCGTATACCTGGTTTGATTACCTTACGTGTCTCCTCCCATCATAACATTCACTGCTCCAAACAATAAATTCTTCATACTAGAATTAAATGATGTCATAGTCTCAGATAGAAGGCAAGGGCCAACATAACTCTAGGGGAGAGCTACTGTTTTTGAAAGAAATATCCAAGCTTATACGAGCCATAAATGTTGAACTTTAGCATTATTTGTTTGGGATTGGCTTCACAGGGTTATTCACGTAACAGCAATCATGTCTTTGGTGTGGAATAATGGCACCACTTTCTGAGGCTATTGTGTAAAAAAAAAATTAAATCACATTGAACTTTGCACCAGTTTTTGTTTCATGCAGATAGGCCCTGTAATTACAGCAATATTAACCATAAACCAGGTCAACAAATCTGCAATCTGACAGTTAAACAGCAAACTCCTGTCCTCCAAATCCGTTTTGAAATATCTCTAGAATGAACCCAACGCACATGCTAACACAAAAGCATGACTAAAATGATTATACAAATGGAAATATTTTGAAATTCAGGTCTCCGCCATGGCCTTGGGCAGTAGTCTGGTTTGCCTACCACTTTGCAAATCCCCCAGGAAGTTGTTCTGAACTTTGAACCGCGGCACGGCTGAATTATGCAGTATTAGTAAAACATACTTGGATCACGTTGAATGTTGTACTTGTTCAAAAGCTGAGTCACTAACAAAGCTTAGAGCAGACCCTTTTTAAATAACTATGAATAACGTAGAATTTTATTAATAGCACAATAGTAGCATTGAAACAGCATGGTAGCTAGGAGAATGAGGTATGTATTTTACTCGTGTCATGTGTTCGCCACATTTTAGCAAGAAAATAATCACCGTATTTCTTTGTACGGTCTTTCCAGGGGTTTAGCACCTGCAGCCAATCATGAGTCAGTGCTAGTGCAGCCTCTACAGCTCAGCGAGTGAATTCTGGAGGTTCTGAGCTTTCACATGAGACACATCCATATAGTGAGAATGAGAAAAACGTGTATGTGTCCTCTATCTGCAGGTTAAAGGGGGTGTTTTACTTCTATGGGGTATTAAGTGTTAATACGTAACATATTGAGATCACCCCGTTAACTTTTACTGTTCTGAAAATGCTATACTCAATGAAAAACTGTATTAACATGTTTTATGAGTTTAATTTTCGTCTCCCTTCTTCTGCCCCTTCAGAGTATTATCAGAACACAATCAGCGTGAATACTGCTAATCAAACTACGGCACATTGCATCAGGTTTGTCAGATTGTAGTGTATTGCTTTGTATTCTGCTTTTAGATATTTCTGGAGAATTGTCACGTGGGAGCAAGGATGACGTAGGCTCGTATAGGCTCGTATGCTAACCGAGATTTTTAGATTACTCAAACATGCATGGATAACATATAAAACCTCTCCAGCCATGTTTTTAATGAGGGAACGTCATAAGATGCTAGAACACTCCCAAAAGTTTCATTTTTGCATAGTACCCTTTCTTGAAAATTTACACAATTCAACCATTTTTCATATATATCTAATTCCATCCGTTCATCACCGCTGTACAAACTGACCCTCCACACGCCCTCGAAACCTAACTCCGGTGTGGACATTTCACTCGTGCTTGGGGATTACAGCACTTCCCAATACGTTCCTGTCCGGCCATTTTGATTCAAATCCACTGACTCCAGTATAAGGACAAGCCCTAAAGCAGAACCAGCCGGGGGAGGGAGAATCCTGGACAAATCCTGTGTCCTGTGTCCTTTTCTATTGTGAGTTTGAAGGACTTGGCTGGGCTAGTCTAAAGGGGTGGACAGGCCCGGAGTGAGGGAGTACTTCTGGCAGTACACGCTTGTCCTATAAAACTGAAGTACCCTCTCCGTTCTTTCTCCAACAGTCAACAACATGTGCCGGCCGTACCGCTAAAGTCAAAACCATATGCTATGCTAGGCTTTGCTTTCAGTAGTGTTAGCTTAGCTCCAGGGTGCATATTGAAACTGAAGGGAAATTGTGAAAGAATGAATTCACCAGCAAATTGTCCGTATGGCTTCTGTGTATTACATTCTTCAATGATATGAAGGTATGAGTGATATTAGTGTTTTGTTTTTGGTTTTTTGGGGGGGGTTTAAAACTTTTTTTAACACGATTCAAATCATATCTGAGTTTTAAGACTGTAAAAAAAAAAAATTCCATCTTAAAAAATAAATGAACAAATAAAATACACAAATTTACATTGACCGTAGACCTACTCAAGAAGCAACACTAAAGTAGAGCAGTCAACATACGTGAAATACTGTATCTGTGACTATAAGCTTTTTTTCCCCCACATTTATTAGATCACACATGATTTCAAGGGTAAACGCATCCCTCCACAAGTCCTTAATACAATTTTAGCATTCAGCATTCCTCTCAGTGCCACGTTATTAGATACGGTCTCTAGAGTTATCAGATTGGTTTCTGGGGTCTATTTATTTAAAACAGCCTGGACTCTGAATGTCTTTTTGGATAAACAGAGATCTGGCTTCCATTAATACGCTCAAAGTTCCATCACTAATTTCATTAAAAGACATTCTTTGTTTTTTCCGATTTACCTCTTAGATATCTTTTCAGATAAGTAACTTCTTCTGAAGGCGGAACGGACTGTTTTTTATTGTTTTAGTATAGCTATAGGGCACAGCTGGACATTGTTTGAGTTAAATCCAATTATAAAACATTTGTATAATTTGCGCAGTCAACAATGCAACTATAAGTAAGGAGGAATTCTGCCAACTGGACACATTTTTTGTTTTGTCACTCAGCTAAGTAGCTTCTTCAGTTTAGCCTCTAGATTTGATATCAACACGTTTTTATATTTAGCATTCCAAGCTAATTTCACGCACATGTTTATTATAGACACTAATGGGGAAAAAAAAATCTGTTGTTTTTTCTTTCCCAAAAAATATGTCTGTTTCGAGCTTATTTCACCACTTTATGTTGACACAGTTGGCGCTAGCTTGTATTTAGTTAGCCGTGGGGTAGCGTTGTTGTCTTTCCCCCTTCTCCACTGGCCTACGACCCACTGCGCGATGGTTCTGAGGATCGCTGAAGCCTCCTGGAGTGCCAAAGGAAGGCTGTGTGGGTGGAAGGGTCAAAGCCACAATGACTGAATGGAATAACAGTTTTCAGTTTATCTAGGATTGTGCTGTTTTAATGCTAACATCCCTGCCGCGGACAAAAATGCATGTGTCTTGTGTGTTCTCCTGTAGAGGTCAGAATTCCTTCACCTTCCAGCTATGTGTTTTCATCAAGGGTAATGAATTATGCATGCGAAGGTATCAATTATTCACAATGCAATAATCTATTTTAATGAGAACAGACATGGGTAATTTGGAACACTTTGCTAGAAAAACCTACAATACTGACGAAATGGATCAAAACTCACACAGTCATATTACTGTTGTGATTCGAAAACTGAGCTAAAGACTGTACCTTTCTACGAATTTGCCATTAAGCTTGTAAATTTATTGGCTATAGTATTATGATAAACCAGAACGTGTTTTGCTAATGCTAACCTTAGGAGTTTACTATGTTTCGATGGTTTAAAATGAGCAATTCAATTCGAGTTAAGTTTGTCGTGTAAATTTAGCAACTGTCTAAAAAGCTAATCAATTTTTTTCATTTTTTTTATTTAATTTTTTTTTTACATTTTAGGAGATCAGAGTTAACTTGAAAATCATTAAGAAAAGAAAAAGCAATTTATTGGTTTACGGTAGGCTAAATGTGTAAGTTTGTAAGTTGTAAGTACTTTGTTTGCCTGACAATATCATCAAATATTTATATATATTCACTTTTTTTTTTCAATGTCATTTTTTTTGCTAGAAAATGTACACGATGATAGACAGTATGACCTATAGTGCAAATATTTTTCAAAAACTAAACTAAAACTGGAGGGACTATGTCTCTTGGCTGGCCTGGGAACGCCTTGGGGTCCCACCGGAGGAGCTGGAGGATGTGTCTAGCGTGAGCGAAGTCTGGGAGTCCCTGCTTAGACTGCTAACCCCGCGACCTGGGCCCGGATGCACGGAAGAAAATGGATGGATCGACTAAATAAATCTTTTCATCAACTAATAAAAACTTTGCTTAAAAAACTCACACACGCACACACAGAAACACATAATAGGACTATACTGAGACTATACCTAGAACTATATCTATATCTATATGGTTGAACCGGGACTAAACCAGGGCTAGAACAGGAACCAACCTAGTCTACATCAGGACGAAACCTAGATCAAACTAGGACCGAGCCAAGACAAGGCGCCCAACGACTGTATTCGAGTGAAATTTGATTGACAAAATGAACACTGAGTTGTTTAAGCAGGCCTCTATTATTGTCTTAGGCTATAGTTTAAAAAAAGCAACAGAACTCATCTTGCACGTAATGTACAGAATTAATAACTTGACACTTTAGTCGGCCGACCCTGTAACATATTAAAATGTACGTCACAGCCTAGCACGTAGCATTATAAACCGTTTCCTCCATCACAGCAATTTACTTTTATTAACCTCCTGTAGCATTTAGCACCTTTTATGAAAAATGCATTATTTATGTAATCGCATGCATAATTCATATTGTAATAACCGCTTTTAACTTTTCAAATGGGACCAGACGTTGTAAATCTCGACACCAAAATTACCATCCTTTTGTAGTCATATAAATTGCCCTGTAGCGTTTTTCATTCACCTATGGCATATATATGACGCCTAAAAGCTAAAATGCTAATTCTGTGTCACGGATACGGCAGAGGCAGTACTTCTAATAGAGCTATCTCTGCATGGGCGTTCCAAGCTAACTGACAGCTAGCGCTTTTCAATGACTGATTAGCTTACAGGTATCATTAGCTGTATACAGATGGTAGGACTATTTTTTTCTCTCTTTTTTTCAGCTAGCTTACAACTGTATTTGCGGGTGTTAGCGAGTGCGCGTTCTGCTGTGTATAATTATGGACGTCCCAGCGCACATTTCTCTTTGGGAAAGCCATCTGCCGCTGTCGAAACAGACCGCCACCATTCATCCTCGGTGTAATTACCATGCAGGAATAGCGGAGCGGAAAAATGACAAGCAAGAAGGAAAAATCAAGAGTGAGAAAAAAGAGGGATGCTTGACAAGACCGCCAATCACTGAAGAGACCACTTCACATTGATGGCAATAACGGAACTGCTAAAGAGTAATGCGTATCGACAAAAGTAGTATGGGAATCTTTAAAACCATAGTGTGTAACTTTTTTCCATTATGGATGTTTTTTATTCACTGAAAAATGTGAGCGGGTTGCATCTCCACAAACCTGTCTACGTTTCTGTGTGAATGTTCCGAAGTATGGTTTTAACTTTCTATCTCCGTGGAATCGTGCAGGTGACATTTAACCTCCAGAAAGTGACAGTCTCGTCTCGCTTTAAGTATTTTGAAATCCAGTTGTGCTTTTTTTTAAGCCAGATGCTCTTCCTTTCAATTCCAGGCAGGACTTTAACCAGCAAAATGGGTGATGTGTCTTACCCAGGGAAACAACGATAAAACGCAATCAGACAAGGTTGTTGTGCTATTTGTTCGTTGCAAACCGAAAGTTTTCACCAAGCGATAGTGCAACGATAAATGCTATACTATATACTATAAAATAAATGAATAAACAAATAAATAAATACATCTGGATTCATACAGCAAGGCAGACAAAAAGGCTATTATTTCAAAATGGCAAATCAGAGCGAGTTTTCAACTGACGACCCTCCATTTGTCCAGTTGGTGGGTGACAGCTGCCACCAAGAAGCAAAAACACGAATGAACAATATATTTATTTACTTATACAGCAAATATTAGAAAAGTATGAGAACAAGCTTATGGATACTAAAAAAAATATATATGAATAAACATTTAGCAACTTTCCAAGACAAAGACCAGTGAGCCAAAGTTCTCATGTACCAGACGTAGGACAGTCCAGCGTGGGAACCAAGCTGGACTATGGTAGGATATGGTAGGATTGGTTTCTATTTATCACAAGACTTGTTTCATTATTGGTTTAAAATACATTTAATAATTGATTTTATAATACATTTTTCTAGATGTACGCAGACCATAATTTGCTAAAACATGTAGCAAAAGTATTTCACTATAGAATCTGGCATATTAAAGCTTTGTCTATACAAGTCATGTCAAGTTTTGTTTTTTGTTTTTTCAATATATCTTTAAATCAGTTATTCACAAAAGTTGAATATGTTTTAGTAAGTAGTCTATAGTTGACTGCCCTAATGTGAAATATTGATATGCAAGCTTTTAGACTAAAGCAGAAATTCAACATGGTTATTTTTTTAAATCAACTTGGTATTTCTGGCTGTTTTACTATGGCGTATTACTTCATATTTTATCTTTCTTTTCCCCTCTGCATCGGAGGAGCATGTCTAAATACATATATTAGACAATCGAAAATATAAAATTAAATAAAACTTACCTTTATAAGAAAGTTTTAGCCTGGGGATGTTGTTCTTATTCTGAGATCCATAACCTTCAGTCCTGAGAATCACAAGTCCAGCCAGCAGCAGAACGACGCTACCCCAGAAAGAGCCCATGTTCTTGGGGGTGAGAGCAACCAGACAAGTCCCTCAGAACACACACCTCCAGGGCGGTCCGCAGTGGTCAGCTAAATTTTCTTATCTTCCAAGAATCCTTTTTGCAGAAAATGTAAAAATAAGTAAATATATCCAGACTCTTTTTTGTTTTTACTGGGGTCACTTCCAAAAAGGTTTCGCAAGCTTGGAGGTCAAATGCCAAATTTAGTCCATCCCCAAAAAGTACAGGTTGCGGGTTCAATGCCACTTTCTGCTCAAGATATCTCCACTCTGGCTAACCTTGCAACATTCTCATTGCTAAAAACTCATTTTGACAACCATCACTGCTGCTAAACCTACCCATGTCAACGCCTCTTTGGTTCCAAATAAGAAGTCCCAATTTGCAACAGCTGCGAAGCCAAACTGCGAGCAAAGCTCTTGGTGCACTTTCTACTTTTGTTGTTCTAGCTGTCCCCTATCTGTCTGCATGTCCACTTAGCAGCGCGTCAGTCCACTTCTCCAAAGCAAGTGTGTTTATAGCGCTGCTCTGCTCCTCTCCAATGCCGAGCGCAAACTGAGCCGAGCCAGGAGCAGACAGCAGAGTCACACGCCGGGGGAAGAAGGGAGGAGGAGGAGGAGGAGTGGAAGGGTGGAAGGGAAGGAGGAGGTAGGGTAGGAAGTGTGTGGGAGAGAGAGTGTAGGTGGAGGAGGAAAAGAGAAAAGGAAAAGTGTTAAAGAGAAGTAGCAGGATGCAGGAGGGTCAGGCCCAGTCAAAGGTTATGGAGATGGAAAGCAAGAAGCAAAACACAGTGAGGGAAATTCAATTTGGATCTGAAAAGAAAATCAAAACAAACCGGAAAATCTGTGATGAACTAAACATGAGACTGGATACCAGATTAGCAAGATGAGGTGCACGACAGAGAGACTAATTGAATGCACCTTTTCTACAATACTGTTACAAAAGACAAAGACAGAGTCTTGACAATGAATTTTGTTCATAAACTCATGCTTACATGTGTAATTAAACAATCGATTATTGTTGTAACGTGTATAATTCAGCCTGGGTTCCACCAACAAGGTTTAGAGCTCTTTTCAGTTGAGTAAAATTCACTACTTCTTGTCTTTCTCAGGAATGTTGAATGATCTGGACTGATGAATTGACTGTAGGGATGCACCGATCCACTACAGGTTAAGCCGATATCCTGGTTGGGCATATAATAAGATGTAATAAGACTATTTATTGATCATAGTTAGCCCAGAAAGTTTCATGTTTGAATTTCTTTTTATACAAAGTTGTTCTGTTGGTTACATGAGGGATAAATAACACATTTGGATCAGTTTTGTCTTATTTTTTTATTTTTGGTTTAAGGAAATACATTTTGTTTTCACTCTCTCCACTGGTATCGGTTGATATCGGGTATCTGCAGATAAAGTTATAGTATTGGATCAGGACTCAAAAAGCTGGATCAGTGCATCCCTAATTGAATGCCTAAACTTTATTTAGTGGTGGTCTTCTTCTGGTGGTACTTGAGTAGTCTTTTAGCTTTTGGGTTTTGGTCTATGAGTGACCTTTAAGACTGGTGTGATTACAGTTCAGTAACTTCTAAACAACAGGTTGTAAGGTCAGTTTGCACTGGGCACTCCAGTTTACCCCAAGCAAAATAAGCCCAAGACTCTCCCTGTATTGCACACTGCTACTCACAGGTAGTTGGCCATTGAAGTAAGGATCAGATACAGAGAATGTGTTTCCGTACAGTGACTACAGTGTACCATAATCTGAAAGGACACTGTCGTAACCAATGTTTAACTCATGTAGCAGAGTGGAACCAAACACCAGTAAACTCTGTATATGGTGTTTTAAAAACATCATCTACTGTTTTGTTTTTTTTGTTTTTTTTTGGCAACTTTAGTGCAAACTAAGTAAATTTGCAGCTTTCTGGTAAAATTTCTAGTAGTTGGTCACATAACAAAACACTACCCTGATTACATCCAGGAGTTTCTGTTTACAAACACCTGGCTGCAGGGGCGGAGTCTGAAGTGTGGATGCCTGTTAAACCAATCACACTGTTCTTCATTTGTCCAGAGCCCGCCCCTCCTCCTCCCTCCCTCTCTTCTGTATCCCAAATGTACTGTCCAGTTTAGCAGTTCTGTTTGAAATGTGGTTTTGGGAAGAGTTTAGGTGTTTAGTCCCACTTTAAAGTCACTGAACGATTTTCATTCTCAGCCTTCTGCTGTACTCCTCCATGCTCTTTTACTGCAGTGACACAAGCAAGCTTTCACAGAATCTATTCTCCTCACCTCCTTACCTGAGCTGGATGGATTATGAGCCTGTGAGGTAACAGCGCCTCATACATAACCTCCTGAACAATAGGGCGGCGCTATCAGGTCATGGTCATCTCTCTCTCTGACACAGCACCACAGACTCACATGTGAGGGTGAGTGAGTGAGTGTTTTTAAAGATTAACTCCATCTGCAATCCAAACACAGAGACTTATGAGATGTGAGGCGAAGTGCAGCAGAAAAAATAACAGTGTGTAAAGTCTGAAGACTTAAGAACAACAGTAAGTGACGTGGCGGATGAAAAGGCAATGGAAGCAAAATATAAAAGGAAATATGTAAGATTTTTGGATTTATGGCAGAAAAATAATAATAATAATATGACTTTTTGGCTGCAAACTCATAAAGAACATGTTTCAACATACAAATTAACAAAACATTAAAATTCTACTAACATGTTTGTTGAAAAGATATACGTTTTATAACGTATAAGATTTTTTTCCATATCAAATATCTTGTAAAATGTGATACTATTTTGTAAATGTTTATTTTTTTTATATATTATACTAAACATATCATTTCTCCTCTAAAAAGTATGAAAGGTTGATAAAAAAAAAAAAACAAACACAAAAAACGCGAACTGTTCTCTATATTAATAAATAAAAAATAAAAATGTCACGTAAAAACACGACATAGCCAGGGCATCTGCACTCTGTCATCTTAGTTTTTATTTTAAAAAATCTGTCTCTCAAATTTTATCTGAAAAAACTTTAATAAAATGTGTATCTTTTTGAAACAACCAAAGTTTGTAAAACATGAGATTTGGTCTTGTAATAAAGTCACAGTTAAATTGCGTGTGTTTCCAATTATGACTTGGTTTGGTGGGATACTGCCTGTGGTAAATATTTATCATAGTTTTAGTTAAAGCAGACCTATTGTCCAAAATAGACTCTTATGAGCTTTTAAGCATATTATAGTTGTTTCCCCTCACCATTTACTCACCCAAAGTCATCTTTGGAGTGATCTGTGCATGTTTGAGCAATCTTTAGTTGCTTATTTTCATGACGCCATATCACCGATCAATCCCCATTTTCGCCGGCACATGGCTATTGCTCTCTACTTACAGTGTAGGATTCCGTAGCGCTACTCGCTATCGTGATCTGCAGCTATCCATCAGAGCTGCCAACTCTTTGTTGTGATGAACTTTACAGTGACGTCAGGTCTACAAGCACAATAGGTCTTCTTTAAGTAGCAGTTTGTCGAAAGAAGTTGAGAAGAAAAGTACAAAAATACAGGAAGCAGCTGTTACTTCTAAAATGGAACACCTCTTTGTCATTAACATGGAAAATTCCATCCAAAATTAAAAGACAATTTATGCCCAAGAAAGGCATTTTTCTCACAGTTTAAACTTCAATTTAACAAAATAAAAGGTGTTGTCATTTATTTGCATTAGTCTAATCGTAACTATTGCATGATTTGCTATGGTTGGTAGATAATAGTTTTTGAATTACATCTACATATGCCACATCTGCTGCTCATGTTCAACCAGGAAGTAAAATTGAAAACTTCACCAAAATTTCAAAATTCGAAAAAAACTGAGCTTTTTTTTTTTTTTTTTTTTGTCAAATCTTAAATATAATTATGTTGACTTGTGTTTTAGTGAAAATGTGTAGTCTCACCTGTCACAAAATCAGAGTGCATTAGCCAAAGTATTTTAAGCACATTTTCCTGTTTCCCTCATTTGTATTCTTTTTCACCCCCCAGATCACAAAAACTGACACCACCATCTCAAGCTGTAAAAACAAGCGTGACGTAGTCCATGAACAGCGACTTTTGCCAAAAACATTACAAGGCTGAATTAGGAAACATAAAGGCTTTACTTGAGTGTTTATAGAGATTAATTGGGACCTTAGCAGCTCCTCCATCATCGTCTAATGGGGAATTGTGCATCTCTGAACTGAGCCAAATGAGATGTCACTCCTCGGCTCAGATTCTCAGAGCTGTGGACTCTATGGCGCTGAATGATAATGACTTAACTATAGGGCAATGGGCGAGCGAGCTGGGGTCCATCTAAAGAGCCATCAGACAGTGGGAGGAGAGCAGAACTAATCCTGTCCTGAGTGCATGGGGCCCCCGCGCTATGTATGCTAATGTAGGGCCACTCCACCATTGCCGTGTACGCTGCATAGAGGTATTTTTTTTACGAGGTTATTTTTGTGAATGAATCACACCCTAAATCAGGACTAGGTAATTGAATGAGCAAAGAACAAACTAAACCACATGTAATAAAACAGGATTTTAACATTATATGGCACTTGTCATATTTGCACTTTTTACAATGTTTTTTTTTTGTTTTGTTTTTTTGCTTAATTCACTTTTTTCATTCTCAGTGTAACGAACCAGTGTCTCATCCAGCTAAGAAAATGTCAGACAGGTTTCAGACGCATACAACTGCAACAACTTACGCCATACTCAGCATTTCTGCCCAGCTCTAAACTCTATATCCTCCCTGTTGTGTTCAGTATCTAGGGCGGCTCACGTACTAGCCATAGAGAGTAGGGGGAACACAACACCTGTGCTAGTTAATGGCCAGAAAGTGAAAGCACTGCTAGACTCTGGTTGTTTTCATTCTGTAGTCCTGTCCAGTTCAGTCCCAGAGGAGAGGCGTTTGAGCGAGATTACACCATTTATCTGCATCCAGAATGACAAGCGTACCTACCCAACAGCTGGGGTGGACATTATAGTAGGAGGCCAAACTTACCTGTTAAATGTCTGTGTAATCCCTTAGTTATCCAGGTCTGATCCATAGTAAAAGCCGAAGTTAAATCTGTCAACTGGACAAAACGTTTCGCTGCTCATCCAAGCCACTTCTTCAGTTCTGGTCAGATTGCTGGTGGACACTGCCTTATATCTAACTGAAGGGAGGGGCTACCTACACTGTAAACAGCTATTGTCTTCAGTTTCAGTCTTAATGGCCCCTTTCAACCATTAATGGCCCTACGGCCTGACTCTCTTGGTCCCTTTTGTTCCTTGTGTTTGCTTTGGGTCTCAGGATGGGGCAATCTCTCCCCCATCTATAACCCTGAGAAATGAAGAAGCGGCTCAGATGAACAGCGAAACGTCTTCACTCCTACAACGTTTTGTCCAGTTGATGGATTTAACTTTGGCTTTTATTACCTTTTAAATGTAGCCTTAGCACAGAACCTGCCCTATGATGTCTCATGTCTCAGAGTAATGACTCAGAGGGTGAAAAAGATTGAAACTCTGTAACTGAAGAACCCACAATTGAACCAGTGAAGTTTGTTAATGTCCTCACCAGAGCTCAGAAAGCTAAGGCTACTTTTGAGGAGCTTCCTTATTGGGAGGAAGAGTTGGAGGCTCTGCCAGGGAAAGCTAGAAAGCTCAAAGCCCAGAGAAGAAAAGGAAAGTTTGCAGGCTCTCCCAAAGAAGCAGAGTTGTCGAAACCACTCTGTCCAGACACAGGGACACTCCAAAAAACAAGATCCACCCCTAAAACCATGGTTTGAAAAGGTATCTGGTCACCAGGGGAAACAAAATGTTTAGAAGAGACAAAATACATTATCAAAAATAGTATTTTGTCAATGGAATGAAAGTTGCTGGTCCACTTGAGAAAAGTTCTACAGGAAATCATTTCATTTTGGTCCCGTGTGATTAAGCTAACAGTCACCCTGAAGCATCTCTGCTGTGCTCAGTTAAAGCTAAACAAATTGCAAATTGTCTATTGCAATTATTTTCCACAGTGGGTCTGAAAGATTTTGACGGATTGTGGTACCAATTTAATGTCTAAATTGTTAAAGCAGGTCTATCAGCTGTTAGGGGTTAAGGGGATCAGGACTGTTTCTTATCACCCCCAGACGGATGGGCTGGTAGAGCGCTATAACAAGACTGAAACACATGCTGTGCAAGTTTATTTCCAGCACTGGTGCTGATTGGGACCAGTGGCTGTCGTATCTCCTGCTCATCTAAAGAGAAGTCCCACAGTCATCCACATTTTTTTTGCCCTTCAAACTCCTATACAGACGCCAGGTGCATGGGCCACTGGACCTTCTGAGGGAATACTGGGAGCAGATAAAGGATAAAGGTGACAGTATCATAGCCTATGTTATCAAGATGAAAGCGAGACTGGAGGCTGTGTCTGCACTGGCCCAAGAGAACCTGAAGGAGACATAACAGCAACAGAAATCCTGGTTTGACCAAAAGACGAAGGAGGGGATCTTCAGCCTGGGCCAGGAGGTACTGTTGTTGTCAACTCATGGTAACAAATTGTTAGCAAAATGGCATGGACCCTCTGAAGTTACAAAACAAATAGAAAAAGTGACTTTTGAACTGTATATGCTGGAAAAAAGAGAAAAAAAAGTACCAGATCTTTCATGTAAACCTTCTTAAGGAGTTTCATGTGTGCCAGAAGCCTGCATAGCAACTGTTAGTCCGGGCTGTGCGGGACGAAGAGGTCACAGAAAAGTACTTCCCTACCTGTTTTACACAGATTTCAGTTACCTCAATGCGATCTCCAACTTTGACCCATATCTAATGCCCCGAATAGATGATCATTTGGAGAGGGTGGGAGGAGCAGCCTACATCACCACCTTGGACCTCAGTAAAGGTTACTGGCAGCTGGCGCTGGCCCCAAAGCTTGCTTCGCTCCTGGGTAGTCCTGATCCAAGAAAAGCAGCGGGAGGGATGTCTTCCTGAGTCGGAGGCTCTTGGACTGTGAAACCAGGCACTCAACAGTTGAATAGCGCTAGTTTTAATGGAGTTTATTGAGGTTATATTTTATTAGGTGTTTGGATTTAGGGTGACTTTTTTGGTAATTGACTTTTATATGGACTATTTGGTTATGGTTACTTTTATTGGAGAATTTTAACTTAGTTTTAAAAAGCTAATGTTGATTTTACATCCCTTGGAGTTTTAATGATTTTATTCAGTGGTATATAGGGTGCCACATGCAATGATTGTTCTCTCAGCACCATTGTTTGCACTGGATCACTTTGTTACTTTTTGGAATATATATATATATATATATATATATATATATATATATATATATATATATATATATATATATATATATATGTATATATATATATATATATATTTTTTTTTTTTTTTTTTTTTTTTTTTTTTTTTTTAATGGGCCATGCCATTCCTGCCTCTGTCATCAATTTCATGTGTAAATCCAGATGCTCTTAGCCTGTCCTGTCTACACTCAGAAATCACTCAGTTTAATTTTTCCCTGGATTTCCAGAAATCCAGACTTGTCCTTATGCCATTAAATTGTATTCAGTACAGTTTGGCTTTATTAGCATAGCATTCACATAGCATTTGTGTTGCCTGCTACAGCAAAATCAGGGGTGAATAAGAAAAAAAACAAACAGGTCAAAACCATTTCTAAACCCGGATTACTCTATGTCTAAACCATAACTGATGATTTATTCAAGTTTATTTATAAAAGCAACCTCAACTGCTTCAAAGTGCTTCATGTGAAAATCAAGAGCAAAAAACATAGCACAAATAGAAATAACACCAAAAAGAACAATCCAGAATGAGACTAAATCAGAACCAGGACTAAACCAGATCTATACAAAATCAAAACCAGTACTGAAATATGTACATATAAATAAACTTGATGGACGAAGTATCAAAAATTCCATCTTATTAGAGATCCCTGGAATCTCTTCATGATTCTTCTTGTGCACATGAGGCATTGACAGTTTTGACGTAGCAGGACATTATTCCGAGTAACATGATCTTCCTCACACATGTTCGGGCTGAGGGAGAGGAGAGTGGAGCACCGGAGAGGGCCCAGGAGAGGTAGGGTTTCAGACGTGTTTTGGACCCTCGATGTATAGCCTCAAGTGCACTTTATGTTGAAGTGAGTGTAAGGTCAGGTAGTGGTAATACTATAGAGGGATAGGAGGAGGACAAAAGTTCAAGCAAAAAACAGCAGATATTTTATTGTGGGTGCTGTTAAAAGACTCCCCAATAGAGCTGCAAGATTAATTACAATCAATTAAATTTTTTATTTATGTGTCTGTGTGTGAATGGGTGATGTAAAGTGCTTTGTTATTGAAAAATGTCCTCTACAAATAACAAAATATTCTATCCTATTTAACATAAAACTGCTAACTCTGTAGTTTAGACCTGTAGAAACATCTTTTGAAATGTGATTTGTGTATTAGTTTGTTAGTTCATATTTCAGTTGTTTTGTTCTAGAAATGTGAACTTAGAAGAGAATTTTATTATTAAAACATAAAACACAAATCTAATCACAATGCTTGTCAGAGAAATCACAATTAGATAATGTTCCCAAATCATCAGAGTAATAGATGAAAATAAAATGGCAAGCTATTAATGCATTTTAAGATCTTTTTTGCATAGCACCAAGAAAAAACTAACCATATTAACTTTTTTCATTCAGGGTTAAGATTGATCAAATTAAATGAACCAGAATGTGTTGCATTTCCATGAGTAATTACCATATAATTAAGATGATTACAATTTAGTTTCAGCCCCTAGACTACTGGGCAGCCCAACCAAAAGCCAGTATGGCCAGAAAAGTTTCACAACCTTTGATTCTTTTTACCCTGGTAAATCCTCTCATTTAGGGGATTATGCACTGGGATTGTGTAGGCGTAGGTCACTGAATGCACCATAGGATGAGATGGACCTAAAGACAAATGCATGGCCACTAATGGACATCAATGGAACTTTCAGAGACATGGATGGATGGATGGACCAGTGGGCGTAAGTAGCAAAGACAGGGGCAACGTGGAAACACAATGGGGGTTAATGTATGTAGCGAGGGAGTTTAGCAAAACAAGCTAAAGGGATGGAGTCTTCAATAGAGTAGGTCTAAAGGACTCGGGGGGGTGCATTGTCTCAACACGAGTGGGTGATTCTATTGGTTCTGGGACTGCCTGGTGTATTCACGACTACTTACTGGTACTAGCGAGTTTGAATGAACGCCTCTCCAACATAGGCATGATGAATTCAAGATAGTGCAAAGGACCCTTGAGTGAAGTAGTGTTCTTGAAACAGACTACTCATTTTGGGCGCTGTAAAAGAAACGCACACTTGTTTTATGGAGATAGGCCAGAGTTTGGGAGAAGAGCAGATAGGTGAGAGCAGGATCAGAGAGTTGGAACATGAAGGCGAGGTAGACTTTGGAAAACACAATATGGCCCTTGTAATATTTGAGTTGAACTTGTGTAGTTGATTATGTTGGTCAAAACATGAGGCTGGTAAGTAGATGGGGAAAAGTATGGGTCATGTATTTTGTATGAGCTACATTAAACAAACAAAATAGATATGTAACAGCAGATAGTGAAGCAAGAGGTTTCAGTTCATTTTTAAATAGTTATAATGCCCACGCTAAGGTACTGGTTTTTTACAATATACATTCATCAGTAAAAAAAAATTAAAAATGTTTAGTCCTAGCCTATAAGTGTGGGACTGCCAAAGAAAAAAAAATCTAAATTTGTTGAAATTTCTTTAATTCTGATTTTTTTCCACAAATATTTACTAGTTAAGATGTATTTATTTTTTAATTATGCTGTTCCCTAACTGGCAGATGTATTTTTTTATTTGAAGCTAGATGATCTTGTAAGAGAAGTTCTTGAAATCTGTATATATTCTACATCACATAAGCAGTCAAATTTAGTCTAGTCACAACAACAAGTTCTTCTGAATCCAAGTACTTTTAATCGAGGATGCATACATATTCCATTCTCTGCTTTGTTCTGGTTTAACGCTGCTGTTGTCCTACTTCAGAACTCTCGACGCAGTGGTTGTTCCAGTTTCCATTTCTTTCTTATGTTCTGTGAATGTTTGTATTTATATTTATCTCTAGCTATATATTTCTTAGATTATACTCCCTCATAAAAAACACATCGTACAATATTACAGAACTTGTAAACATTCATGCTCCAGAAATGTAATAGGCCAGTGAATCATCTAGCTAGAGTGTTGACTACTTTGCAACTTTCCCTGGGTGACATTGGAAACATAGTGTATACTCTGTCCATAAAAATAGTTATTAGCTCACAACATTTTTAGACATCGGAGTCATCGAAACCTCTTAATTCATAATTGTAAGTATTTAGTTTCTTGCCACCCCTGCATTCACTACCCAGCTCTCCTTTAACAATCCCCTCCCCGGGAGACGTCCACCACCCACCCAGCTGCGGCTAAGATTAGCGTAGCAGCCAGCGGAGAGGGGCCTGAACATGCAGCGTGTAGGAATAGAATACCACGAATTAGCCTCAGCATTGGAGTTTAATTGTGGAAGAGCAGATCTGGACGAGTGGGATGCCTTTGCAGATTTAGATAATTATAAGATGAGGTGACATAGAGTTGGAGGCACAGCCATGATATTAAATGACCGTACTCCTGCTGATAGACTGTCAGTGGAGTTATTATGAGCATAACAAGCAGCGCTCACATATGAATAGAGGGACCAGAGCCAGCTGTGTGGTCTGACAGGTCGGGCTGGGGTCCTCTGGGGAAGAATACAGTCTCCAGTAGAGCAGGACAATCCAGGACAGGATAGAAAGGAGCCTTCTTTGAGTAAAAGCTAAAGTGTTTGAACATCAATGGGCTGGTGAGGGTGTATGGACTTAAAGAATGGATGTAGACGACTACCCTGGGTGCCGTAGCAACTTTCTCATAGTACCTGAAGAGGATTCTTGTCAGCCTAGACCAATATATTGGGCTGATATTTGAAGTTTTCAGCGTAACGGGTATCGGTTTTAAATCTCCTGCAAAGGCCGATATTTTGTTTTACACGACCTGCTGCCTAAGAATGTTCATAAATGCTTGTAATGCAAAAAGATAACTGGCCAACTACACTGCTCTCTTATACATTGTGGTTAAAAAAGAGAGTTAGGGGTGAGTTTGTAGTCAAATTAAAATACATAAAAGAAAATCAAAATATTGGAAAAATATCATATCGGCCATTTTTTTCTGGATTCTAAACAATTGGTATCAGCATCTACCATGAAAAAACCCATACCTGCAGATCTCTAAGACAGAGTTTAATTAAAACATTAACTGTTTATTTAATGAAGTTACTACATTTATGCCTACAGTTCCCTATCTATCAGTTGTGACATTTGTGAAAGAGTCGGCTCTTTTGAACGGTTCCTTAACATGAATGGTTAGAACTGGATCTCTTTTTTTTTTAAAAAAGAACCAAGCCTTTTTCTTTCTCATTTTTATGCATTTTGTTCCTGTTTGATGCTGAACCAACCCAAAAATCAGCACAGAAGCAAAGCAGGCGACACAAGCGAGTGATTTGTGCACAGAACATTATATTTAGATGATTCATAATCATAATTTCAAAGGATAAACACTCAGCCACTCTCAGTTTGAACCATTTTAAACAGATCTGAGCCTTGGTTACATCTCTCTTAGTTTGTAGATAAAAATGAGCTCTCACATTGGCCTCTGTCATATAAATAAATATTAAAAGAGCCAGTCTTTTAAACAAATCTTTGAAATGAATGATTCTAACAGATTCAGATCCACAAAAGAGCTGAAAGTAGCACCACTGTTAAACATACTGCTGTATTTTAACCTAATTAATCTTCTATTTCCATTGTTACTAATTACTTTGTTCAAAAAGACATATCTGATACACAGAGAACAAACTTGGAATGATTGTCCATTATTGCCCATCCCTACTATTCTATTCACTATTTAAAAGCGTAAGTACATTTTATTGAAATCAAACCAAAGTACAAAACTCCTCCACACTCGTCTACTTGTAAGGCCACGTCAGAAATAGTCCAAGGACGTAATGCAGTATTCATAAGTGGAGAAGCCACACACTGCTGGTGATTTGCTTTTCTTAATGAAAAATTGATATCGTAGACAACAAAAAAACACAGTGCTATGAATTAATTACTGCGCATTGTCTTCCAATTCAAAGTATGCACAGACCCACAGCAGCTAGAGGCCCACCACGGCAAAAATAAGGCGGTATTTACGATATCTAAAGAATATGAAGTAAACAACATTTTAAGACAGCGTGTTAAAAACAGAACAAGTAGTTTCAGAATGGGCAGCGTACTTCTTCTAGCCCCATAAATTTATCATCATCCATCAATATTTCAGACTGGAAGCTACCTGCTTCTAACCTCTGCAGACCACAACAAACACGGTTACACTGATGCACAAAAAAACACGGGGTTTCTACAGATAGGTCAGGAAACAGGTCTGGTTTGGTCTTTTCGTAGCAGATTAATCAGAGGAGTTGCCTGTTTTGCTTATTTGGGACACTTGATGGAATATAAGCCACTTGATGTTCTGCAAATCAAGTGTAATGCATTTGCAATAGATGCTATCCAGCAGGGCAGTGGTTCTCAAACCTTTCACACCACCTAAGAAAGTATTTGACTTTCTGAGTACTACCAGGACCACTGTGCACAAGTCGCTCAATAACCTGGCCCCCACATACTTCTCTGAGCTCCTCCTCCACCATCACACACCCACCCGAGTTCTCCGATCAGCTGATGCCTACGCTCAACAGGACTCAACACAAGACCTGGGGGTACAGGCCTTTCTCTACTGCTGCCTCACCCTCTGGAACTCCCTGCCCAACACAACAAGGGACTCACCCACACTCACCATCTTCAAAAAAGCCTCAAAAACTCACCTGTTCAAATAACTGTTTCTTTCATTTGTGTTTTGTCTGTCTTGAACTGTGTGAAGCGTCTTTAAGTGTCATGGAAAGCGCTGTACAAGTGTTGTGTGTTATTAATATTATTAGGCCTAAAACAGGATTATATCAGGTCAAAATTACGACTTAAACTGGTCTAAAATCCAACTAAAACATGGCTAAATGAGTTCTAAAAAGGGACAAAAACATATTAATATATTTGTCTCTAAATTAACCATTTACTATAACTGCAGACGACCCCAAGTACTACCAAAAGCCGTTCGCATACTGGAACATACTACAGTTTGGGAAACACTGCACTGTACCTGTTTTTTAACAATCTAAAAACATGAAAAACAGGACTAATTTGTTTTAAACAGTTTGCAGCAGTCCAAGCTTATTCTTCATTTTACTAACACATTCCGAGCATCCTAATTATTCAGTTCTATGAGTTTATAAGGGCTTTTCAAAATGTTCTGAGGCCCAAACAGAGTATAGTGATGTTAACAGCAACCTGCATGCCAACAGTGCACCTCCTGGTTCATGAGGGATAAAACGCTCTATAATTAGTAGACAGCACAGTACGGTGTCACTGTGACCTTAAGAAATGTTTTTACAATATATCTACAAGCTACTAGGGCAAAACATGTTTTACTCTATTACATGAAAAAATAAAAGCCAAAGAAGTAGCCAAGTTGACCCCGCAGAGTTTCACATTTTTGAAAAGCTAAGTCATGGCTGCTCTGGCACTGACTCAGTCCTGATGATTTATTTATTTTCTAACACATTTTTTCCTCCCTAATTTACAAAAGTGGTATAGTGTTAGCCTTTATCCAATTATGTTATTTGAAGTGTTTGGAGAAGCCATCACCACAGAATGGCAGCCATGGCTCGATCGGTCAAACCCAAGGCATCTGTGGCCATGGCTGTTGCTGCCACCACGTGTGATGGGAGAAATGGAAAAATTTAACTGTAGAGGACTAGGAAACGCTTGTCAAGCACAATATAGATCTGACTGAGAGCTTACGCAAAGAGCTAACCACAAATGTGCAATTCTGCATGTTAAGTAGTAGTTTGCATTGAAATATAGCCCATCAAATGAGCAAATTGCTCATGATTTTATGCTGGTTTATAATGGCTCCACTTACAGGGCCCATATTATTCTACTTTCTGATCTATGTTATAATGTGGTAATACAGGAAGTGCTCTACTGTGTTTTTAAACTCCATACACCTTCACTGGAATTATTTGGACAATTTCAGCCCTGGAATTGCTCATCGCTACTGAACAAGAGGTAAAAAGTATCTGGTAACTTGAGCATTACCACTTCATGACATCACAAGGTGGAACAGAGCATTTTGAGCTTTGGAGATGTAGATATAATAATGCAGAATTAATCAAATGTGTGAATGAAATAAAACACAACTCTGAGTATGTTTTTGATGAGGTAATAGACATATTGTGCTTGTGTCTGTGGTGTTCTATGTTAGAAAACTGCAGTGTCCAATGAGAGCAGACATTGCTGTAAACGTCATCACAACAAAGAGCTGCACAGCTGTCGTCACCTCCGATGGACAGCTGCACACCACACTAACAAGTAGTGGATGTTTTTTTTCATTTGTGCCACACTGCTGAATACTACATATATCACTGATTAAGAAAATAAAATTGGAGAACGAAGTAAGTACGGAGCAGTTGGTGTATATCAGTGGGAGTGAAAACGGGTTCATCGGAGACGTCTTAAATACAGGAGTATAGTGATTACTCAAAGTAGGGCTGGACGATTTTGCCTTAAAATAAATGTGTCAATTTTTGTCTCCAAAAGTTCGATTTTCAATTCAATTTTCTATCTTTTTTTCCTCCACTACACAACTACAACTACAGAAAATTGTCAGAACTAAAAAGATAGGTATTTTGAAGTGATCATATTTAACCCATTGGCCATTGGGGGAAATCTTTTATAAATGAGATAAAACAAACTACTACATTATTTTTTGCATTATATTATGCTGCCTGGCCCTCTGCTAAACTCTGCTCCCTGTGACTGCAGTGCAAGAAAACAGGGAAAATAAAAATATATTTCTTCCAAACAAATCGATTTGAACTTCAAATTTGATTAATTTATTTAATCTCTTTTTGCCTAACCCTGACTCAAACTCACACATGAATCATGCTAAATACAACTCTGAATGGGTCAATGTCAAGGAGAAACAACTATAACATGTTTAAAGTCAATTTTGCATAATAGGTCCGCTTTAACATGAATGTAAAACCAGAAAACTAGACTTCTACACTCAAACTTTGAACAATACAATTGCTCCTCACACTGTGCTGTGGTTGATATATGAGGGCTGAACACCCCTCGACCTCTCGAGGCTAAGACTCTGATGACTTTGTGAAAACCCATAAAGTAACACAATATGTGTTTGCATGTTCTTTATGGAGGCTATGATGCAGGTCAGCAGAGCGTAATTACCCCTGAAACCATCCGCCTTCTAGGGACTTCCAGCACAGTACGCTTCGGTCAAACTGTAGCATTACCTTACACATGTTTATGGCCCATATTTATGACAACTCAACAGCACACAAAGTTCAGTCATGCTTCAGATTTATGTGAGGAAAAACATGTGTACTATAGTTGGCACCATTCCAAAATAAGTCCATGCATAGATCTCTGACGACAGGTTGAATCAGAATAACCATCCGGGGTCAGTGAACAGAAGTTACGGCATAACGCTACCTTGGAAGTAGACATTCAATTAAAAACTTGAAAACCAATAGAGATCAAGTTAGAAATTAAACTAGAAACCCAACATCTTTTTTGAAAGCAGGAAACATTTTCATAGGGTCAACATCAGTCAAAATGATTTTTAAAAGTATAACAAAAGAGGCGTGGTTACATTTATGTGGACACCCTCTCCAGTAGTTTGCATATTTAATGGGGTGGGAAGTGGGAAGTAATTAGTGTTGCCAGCAGCACTCTGTGGAGATACAGGCCCACTCACAGTAAGCACGCACCTTTTTACAGTCTGCTAAACACAACCAAAATGAAATGTCTATTTTTTGGCTAAAAAGTTGCATATTGTGGGTTTAATTTCAATCACCATACTTTTATTCCTTCTTGAATAACATATTTGACAGTGTAATAGTAGCCTACTCCAGCTTAAGTAAAAATTTTGGTTACTCTTCCCACTGTTTGGAAGAGTAACCTTTGAAAATATGTGCATTATTTCATGTTTTGTCCATCCAATTTGCATTAACTTCATATTATAATCAGATATTAGATTTGTAGTGTCCTCAAACACTTCTTTACTTCTTAGATCTTTACTTTGTACTTCTACTTGAACACATTTTTGGCTACTCTACCCATGTCTGTGGTAGATTGACTGCTGCAATTGTAAATACACAACCTTCATCACAATATATATGGATATAGCAAGAAAGGTGCTGGGAAAACAAAACAAAAACTTGAACTCTCACTGCTATTTATTTCCAGTGGAGACCCCCTAAGAAACCAGCAGATGAGTCATTTCTATTTTATAAACAGACATACTTGGACATTTTCCTGATACTGTTTAGCAAAAGCCCACATTGGCACGAAGGGGCACAGGCATCACTCTACATCCACTACATCATTGTACCGGATACATCGGTCTGGAGCCCCTATGTTTGCCAAGGTGAGTGGAGGAAAAGACGACCAAAACCACAAAACTACACACCAGCATGTAACGGTATACTCTGTCCAAGTAGACATAACAATAACTTCATATGTAGTGATTTTCTTGACATCGTGGGTATAGTGCCAATGCCCAAGTAATTTTTCCATGCACTTTTTAAAAAATGTGGTAAACTGTCCAACATTTCTACAGTTAACAGAGCTGTATCTGATTTTTACTGTGTTAAAAGTGTGAAACCACAACTAGGTCATTTTAAACGGTTTGCACTGGTTTAAAGTTATTCCTCATTTACCTTACGCATTCTAATTATTTACCATGATGAGTTTATGAGCTTTTTACAACTTTCAGGAGCCAAAGAGTTGCAGTGACAGTTCCAATGACATCAATTATCATGCTAATGCGCACTTACTGACGATCAGGCAGTAAAATACTTTCTAATTTGATGCAGACAGTGCACATCCAAGTTATTTTAGCCTCAAGAACTGCTTATACAATACATCAAGACTGGACAAGACAAGTTTTTTTTTTGTTTTTTTTTTCAAATACATGGGAACAACAACAAAATTTGACATTTTTAAACCAAAATTAGTTATATCGCCGATGCACATTTAAATGAATTAAACAGACTTTGGCACAGCTTATATTAACTTTAAAGTAAAACAAGAATCCTGTGCATCTAAGAACATGAACATTTAAGAAAACTACAAGGTTGGCAGGGTTTACACATAATACTGGTGCATTGCAGTCAACCGGGAGTTTTTTTTCCAACTCTGACTTGAAAAACTCCCTAGGAACACTGCTCAAATCGGTATTTCCTACTCTTGTACTCAGAAATGGTTGAGGGGTTATTAACGTGTCACAGATGTCCGTTTAATATTTACATTTCTTTAGCCTATAGTTTTGCATTAGCCTTATTATTTACATACGAGTTAATTCAGGTGGAATGCCCTTAAGTAGGAAATAAGAAACAGGATCTGTAACTAAACCTGGGCTAGACCATGACGAAACTTTGCCTGACCAGCCAGTCCTTTCTACATTCAGGTCAGACCGTGGAAAACCTCCGTTCCAACTTTGGACGAACCTCCTTTGTTTTGTTTTTTGTTTTGTTTTTTTATGTGTATGCTGCCATGTTTGTTTTGACACGAACAGACCATGCATCTCTTATTGGGTAATCCGCCTGTCAATCACACCCTCTGGAAATGGAGAGACAGGACATGGATCTAGACTCACTCGTCTTTGTGAAGTTTTGTCAGTGCGTGTGGTTCTGGCTGAACAGGTAAGACAAAACCAGGAATCGAACAGAACAACAGAACAAATCAAGTCTAACCCTGGACTAAACTGGGCTCAAAACAGGACCAAACCAGGACGAGCAGCTTACGTGACATGATATCAGCCTTTATTATTAGTTTAAGATATGGTATTTTACTTCTATGTGGTATTAACTGCTAACACATAACATTTTTAGATCACCATGTTGCCTTTTATTGTTTTGAACATGCTATATATTTGCCGAAAACAACGTATTAGTTTCACTTTCGTTTTTGATGCTCTGAGTCTCCCCTCCCCTCTTTGCGCTAAGTCACTCCCCCTTCAGAGCGCTATCTCAACACAATGACCATGCACCCGCTAATGAAACTACGACGTAGACTTGCAGCTAACCGCAAGGTAGGTTCCAATAGGGTCCTGAGAGATTGGTAAAATACTAAAACGTGCATGGATGACATCTTCAAGAGTGTTTTTGATGAGGGAACAACGTGGTAGAAAGCTAAAAAAAAAAAAGATTGTGCACAATAACAGCGACCCTCTTTAATAACAGCGTCTATTTTAATCACAATTTTGATTTGATTGAGAGCCTACCTTTTCTACTCACCAACTTTCCCGCCAACTCGTGAAGGCCTACTTACTTTTCTCGTTGCTTATGTCTTTGTGATGGCTTATTCTCTGTGGCAGAAATAATCAACGTCCCGCTTTCCTCTTGAATGACCTCTCGGACCGTCCCTTAAAGACCATCAGGAATGCCGGATCACACTGGAGGTCAAAGGTCAGACTTCATTAAAAAGCAATACGAAGAACATGGGATTAAGCCCCCTGCTGACTCCCTCATCAGGATCACCTCTATGTCACCACGGGTCAGCCTCCTAAGTCGATGAAAGCAATATGTCTCATCAGCAAAAGGCGCAAATAAACAGAACAGTCAACGTAGAAAAGTAAACACAAACTCTCCGCGGCTGTAATCCGTTTTAATCTACGGGATTACAGAAGAAAGCAGTTTCGCGGAGGTTCAGTGGTCATCAGGGTGGGTTTCAAAAGGATGGTGGAGCAAGATGTTGACATAAATGATCAAAGCGGTTAATGCTAGGTCAAGCGTGTGCCTTGAAACAATTGTGAATGTTGTTATTTTGTGAATTGAAGACATCTTGCCCTGTTCTCATGCCATGCTTCAGGATTTTGATGGATTACTCTTGATCCTTTTCATGTCCTTTAAAGAACCTCTTGCAGTTGTTAATTATAGCCAGATTTAGTTGAGTGAATATACATTTTCATTTATGTTATATGTAAATTTAAAGAAGACATTATGGAAAAAGAAAATAAAAATGCTCTCAACTGGACAAAAGTACGTTTATAATAGGTTTCGCCACTCATCCACGAAGCTTTTCCTGTTGGTTCTGACAGGAAACTGGTGAGAGACTGCCTTATTATCTAGAAATATTATACTTTTGTTGAAAATGGCAGCACTGCTTTCCGTTTGCCTGTGTGTAAAAGGAAGTGTCATAGCAACAAAGTCCCACATGGCCGGATTACAGTAGCTCAGTTGGTGGAGCGATTGTCCTCTGATCTGAAGGTTGGCAGTTTGAATCCCCTTCTCGGCGTAAACATCAATGGTAGATCCACTGACCCACAGGTTAGTGGCACGATTCCAGCTTGCACTGATGAATTCTGCCGTTGTTTCCTTGGGCAAGGCGCTTAACTCACCTTGTCCCCAGTGTCTGCGTACATTGGTGCATGAATGTGTTTGTGTGAATGGCTCCTTGATGTAAAGCACTATATGAAATGTGACCATTTGCCACGATGCTAACTGGACACTTATGGTTAGAGGGGAGCAGTTTTTCTTAAATTTGTGCCAAAATTGTTACATGACATTGTCGAATCCTCCATGTGTCACTGTTGAAGAAACAAAAATACAAGAACAAAGTTTACAGCGCAATGGGCGTGTATGGAGGCGTAGGAAAACTAATAAGAGAATAAGATTACGCATACATGCAAGAAATACTTTTGAATACAACTTGGAGGGAGAACGGTTACATTTTTTTTGTAAAATCACATGCATGTTGTAAGTTTACAGTTGATTCATTTATAGTTATTTGAAAACATAATATTTCTGGATAACCATGCAACTCAACACAGTTTGTCAAAAGAACAGCACAATAAAGGTAGTATTAACTGACTAAAACTCTCACTTTTATCCTCTATTACCTATTTGTTTCTTCCATTCCTTCTGTTAACCAAACACAGCTCGCTACCTTGACTTTCAACCACTGGGTAGCCTGCATAAAACACATTTCTCACACTTAAACTAGACCGTCAGACAGTCTTTCACAACCCTTCTCCACACCGTCTTGCTTACTCCTCCATTCTCTATCGTGTGTCCTTGCCGTGCTCCATCGAGTATTTTTCTAATCAGGGACCTGTCCTCTCCGGGGACGCCATTGACCTGTGAATGCGCCGTGGACGTTGTCTTGTGACGTCCTGCGATGGATTACTCGACCTTGTCAATACCTTCCAGCCCGAGCGACCTGCATCCATGATTGATTGGACCGTACCGCTTAATATGCTTCTCTTGTGAATCAGCCTCAAGAGTGACAAGATCCATAAAGACCCGAGTGGATTTATGCCTTAAAATTGAGCCTTGACTCGAACACCAACCTAGTAATATCCACCCAACCTTGGAGTGTCCAGTTTGCAATAAAAATGGGACATAGGAAGAATGGACAGATGTGAAGCCAACCACAATGCAACTACATACAGTGGTTCTATAGGGGAAAGGTAGGACTGTAAAATGTATGGTAGGAGATGAAGAAGAGGAGATGAAGAGGCTGAGGAAAACTGATGGGTCTGCTGCTGTGGTGAAGACAGGATGGAGGAGGGTTTTAAGATGATAACGCAGATGAATGACAGGATAGTCAATGTATATATAATATATTTGGGGGGACAACTGTGATTGGCTGACAGTTGTAGACTAGCAAATTAGGTAGGAACAAAGAAAAGTCATGTCTTTGTTAAAACATTGGCAAATTTCAAGTTCAGCTTACACTTTATAATCAGTGAAAGTGTGTTGTCAGTTCCTCTCTGGCCTCAGACTGTTGCTTAGTCAAGTTGGCTTTGGTTCCTGTCTTTTTCCAGACATAAGGCAAGCTATAGGTTAAAATAGAGCAGACCCAGGTCACATAGTGAGACCCACTGAATAGGTCGTGTTTATGCTCTAGAATTTCAGATGGAGGGTAAGAGCCTGTATATCTCTATGGGCGATTTACAACACAGGTGCTTTTATTGCTTAAAAATACCTTGACAAACCTACATTCTTATACTTTTTCAGATAAATCTCGTCTCCCCAGATATGACCTGTGACTTGGCCTGGTGGTGCCGCCTTCTTACCTTAATACTTACCTTCCACCAGAGAAGTTACACAGTGAATCTTTAAATCTTTATACTTTAGCTTCTTTGAAGACAGAGGACATTCTACAAAGAATTGAGTAAAACTAGGCCATTATTTTCAGCTGGCTATAAATGAACATAAATAGCCAGAGAATACATGGTCTTATGATGCATGCATGTGAATAATAATAACTTTGTCTCTGGTGTGAAATGCAAATGTATTCTACTCTCACAATGCATCTTTAATGTTGTCTTGTCTAGTGCAATCAGGTAAAGATACTGATTGGTAATGGTTGGTTTACCAAAATATTGCATAAACAACTTGACCATCATGTCCAATGGTTTTGTAATTAAGAATAAATCAGCATTAGAATTGTTATCAGTAAAGCTATATTAGGTTTGGACATGTCTACCTCATATTGTGGACAGAGATAAATAATATCTATGGATTGAAATCAAAATCTTGCAAGGACAGCAGAAAGTACAAAAGGTTACATTCAAATTAAACTGTAGATTAGAGTTTACTGTGTAATTGCTTTTAGTTCAATTATCCTCTTTTCCTTTCAGCCTGATCTTTTGCAGTGATGAGCTGCTACAATGAACTAAATGCAGGCCATGCTAAGAAAGGAGCTAGCAATATCAAGCCACCCATTCCAGACTCCACCAACATTTGTAATCCAGAATAGGAGCTAATTTCTTATTTTTTATCTTTATTTATATCAGGAGGGCCTAGTGACAGCAGACAGGCACTCCTTTTCACGAGTGCCCTGTTGAAATACTGAAAAATACAAACAAACAGAACAAAACAAGTAGATAACTCCATTTAAAACATTAAAAGAGGTGCAGGTGTGAGAATAAATGTTTATTGAAGTACATTATTAGCACCAAAGTATCCAATTATGCTTGAAATATATTCTATTTCTGGGAAGCAAAACAGCCAAAAGAACTTTTTCTCCATCTCAGTTCTGGTGGGGCTAGTTCTTGTACTAAATGTTCCCCTATCAAAGTTCAACAAACAAGTGAGATATGCAGGCAGTCTGTGAAGTAGTCCCTTATAAATAAACTGTATACAGTGTTGTTCTCTCGTGACAGATAGCGATGGCCAACCTACTTTTTCATAGAATGTACAGTGATGGGTTTTTAATTCATTCTCCTGTTATGAAACAAAGGGTTGAGTGAAAGAGTGTCTGCAGGTAGATTACATCTAATGACACAATAATAAACCAACATGTTGCTCCAAGATGAAATAATGTGATTCAGGTCCACGGATGAAAGGACTGAAACCTTGAGGAGAGCTAATTCGCTGACAACCCCTGACAGCCCATGTGTGGCCTGTGTCTTGCAGATCTGTAGCTCCATCTGAAGCTACTACTGGGGCCCAGGGGGTTCATAAAACATCACAAATTCCACTGCAATTAGTCCAGAGGAAATGGCGCCTGTATTTAAGTGACTGCAGGACGACGTCAGCTCAAATGGGACTGGGCATGTCTCTGAGCCGGCCCAACATATGGATTTTTCAATTTCAACAATTTCTCATGATCAATGTTTTTTTTTTACTTGCTTATGTCCACTGCAGTGTATTAAAGCAGACTATGCAAAATCGACTTTTCAGAGCTTTTAACCATGTTATAGTTGTTTCCCATCACTATTTACTCTTCCATAGTTGTAGTTGGAGTGATTTGAACATGTCTGAGCAATCTTTAATCGCTTATTTTTAAGACGCCATATTGCTGATCAATCCCTATTTTCACCACCACCGGCAGACGCTCACTTCTCTGTACTTATTTTGTTCTCCAATTTTATTTTCTCAATTAGTGATATGCTTAGAATTTGGCAGCATTTCTTTGCTTAAAAAAAAAAAAAAAAAATTAATCAGCTGCTCGCTACCGTGATGTGCAACTATCCATCGAAGGTTCCGACTCTTCGTTGTGATGATGTCTTGTTTCATTATTAAATTGTTTTAGATGAATACTGCGATTTAAAATGTGCAAATTACAACATAATGATCCACAGGTGTCATAGATTATAACTATACAGCAGATATAAGCACAATAGATCTTCTTTACCAGGCGAAGAAAATATGGCTCTGAGAAGTCCACAGCTAAAACAGGAAGACAAAAACTTAAACCAATGCTTAGGAAATTTTGCACTGACAACAATCAATCATGTCTGTTCTACGTGACACTTGCAGGGACGTGCAGTGGAAACTTTATTTACATGTGCACGTTTCAAAGCATGTTTAAAGGCGCCATTTGACAAAGCTGGTAGAAGCCAGACTGAAATGTGGAGCATTCCTAACTTGAGTTCTACACATTGTCAATCTGAAATTCCTCTCACTTACTGATCAAGAAAAGGTGTAACGTTCAGACATTTACTTCAAGATTTGGCCAAGAAATCAACTTTCTGCTAAATCCAGTCCGTAAAAGCACAGACGTCTTTCCATCTTCCAGTGGCATCTCTACGTTTGCTTTAGTTCACTGGGCGCCTCATCTTTTGTCTCCAAACCACAATGCTGCCCTGTGATTGGTCCAAACCCCGTCCCACTGATGGCATGGGCCCTATCGCAACAGCACAAGCGGAGCAAGATGAATTGTCGGGGATTTGTGGACTTATAAACATCTTGTTGTGCTTGGTAAACGTTTTACCAGAAATGGACTAAACTGGGACTAAACCATGCTTCACCCAACCAAACAGAATCCTTATATTTCAGCGGCCTCGGTTTGGCTCAAAACAACCATGTTCACATAGCGACAGCGAACAAATTGTGCAACTTTACACTGAAAATAATGAATTGGCAACAAAACCTCATTGTATACACTCTCTTGATATTGTTTGCAAATGCCTATGAGCTGTTAACCATCCTGGCGTGACTAAGCTGCATTTTAACTGTACTTTTCTGAAACCACAGTGTTTACAAAGAGATGATATGATTCAAGATATTTTGCAGAGATATTTTTTCATATTGCATACAAATCGGTTCTCAAAAACAGTGCCCTCAGGTAGAATTGAATAGCAGCTCGTTGACATGTAAGTGTTCCTGTAAGCTAACACCACAGGAGACAAAGCACAGCCCTTAGAACAGAAGAAAGTATTCTATTATGCCCCATTAGACAATCACTAAACACAGGGATTGTTATGGCTGAGTGGGGAGCAACGATACCTTAAGCAAGTAATATATACCTTATTTTTTATCTTGGATCGCAGGCTCTACAGTTTAAAACTGCACTGGAGACAGGTCAGAATCCTGTGGTAGAATGTTTAACTGTCACATTTGATGATGTGATTTATGGTTAAAACTGTGTATTTACTGGTTTTATATCTTCACATAGTAGTGCTATAATTCAACTCCAAAAACATGATTGTTGTCAGTTGAAAGGACTTCATGCCATAATATTGACACGACAAGTTTGGACTGAATCCTTGACAAATAAAGATAAGATTCAAGTTTAGACATTTCTTACAAAACCATTAGTAATAATAATAATGCATTGGATTTAATCATCGTCGTCGTCGTTGTCGTAAATTAGGCTTGTCTAGAGATTTTTGGACACTAAAGACTCTTTACAAACAATAAGAAACAGTAGGACTCAACAGTGTAAATCATGGGGGAAATGCCACGTTGAACAGGTGAGTTTTTAGTAGTGATTTAAAGTGCTGTAACGAGTTCCTGATGGGTTGTAGGAGTGAGATCCAGAGGGTGAGCTCGAAGGATTGGTCAGCCTAGGTTCGGTGCTTTGTCCTGAAGAGGGGAGTGAGGAGGTTGGTGTGGTCTGATCTGAAGTGGTGGTTGGGCCTGTGCTGATGGAAGAGGAAATTCTAAACCGTGGACACAGTCTTTTCTTTGGTCTGTGGCACAGTAACATCTAACAATACCCATTTTGTTTGTGCTTTTTTTTAATTATATGATGAACAGACAGAAACATGCAGTTCTCCACACTCAGCTGACCATGCAATAGCTAATGACCATCCCACAGACTGTACCATCCATAGGCAACACAGTGCCAGCCGTCTGATTACAAGCCAATGCATTTGACCCAGTGCGACCCATGACTCCAGGGCTAGACCACATAAAGACCTACACTGTTCCACTTTCTTTTCTCAGTGTAAACATAAACAAAGAAACAGCTGATCGAGGCCCCTGTCCAATCAAAGGACCTGCCAGCTATAATTATGAAAAGTACACAGAGTGGTTTTTATGTGTGCGGCTACAGAGAAAGATAATTATGTAAGTTTCATCACCATAGCTCACAGAGATTCAAATGTTAAGGTCCTATATTATGCTATTTTCTAATCTGTTATAATGGTTGCTAGGTTACATCTGTGTATGTCACATCTGCTGTCCATGTCCAACCAGGAAGTAAAATTATAAACTTCACTATAATCAAGAAAATACTCAAGATTTGTTATAAAAATGTAAATATAATGATGTTAACAATGTTTTAGTGGAATAAGTACTCTATAACTGCAAAAAACATGTGATTTTCAATATTTATCAACGCACATAAAGAGATAATGGAATAGCAACAGGTCTCAACAAATTACAACCCACAAAGCCAGTACTTCCAAAGTTTTGATCATTTTATGAGGGGAAAAAATAAATGTTTTCTTTGTAAATCTTACTTTTTATTGAATGCATATGGCACCAGTGAAAAAGTGGGACATGGAGGCAGGGGGCTAAATGATTGTGTGGTGAAAAAGGACCTAAAAGTGTGTTGCAAGATTGTTGAATAACAGATTATGTGAACCAAATAGTGTTGTAGGGGCATGCAAATGTGTATTTTAATGTGTGTTCACCTGCCCAGGGACTGCACATGGAGGGGGGTGGGGTCCACAGGTGCAGGTAGGGACTGGGCTGCGGGGTCCACAGGTGCAGTCCAAAGGTGAGTATGAGTTTTTAAAAAGTGTCATCAAAGTGCCACAAAGACTCGTCACCATTGGAGATATATAGATGAACTGGCAGGGATTGCAAATGGATCTGTATTTGACCCATTCCTTCAATGCTGCTGGAACAACCTGTCAGGAGCAAATGGCAGCCGCACAACACACAGGAACCCATCTCCACGTCTTGATTTGGTTCTTGGACGGGAAGACTTAGCAGGAAGATTTTTGCTTTAGGTTAGTGGTTGAAACCCAGAGACACAGAAAGGCCCTGTGCCTCCCAGGAGTTGAACCTGGCATCCTCTTGCTGTGAGATGAGATGACTAGCCACTCAACCACTATGCCACTGGCCACAGACCTCACCGTAACATCTCAATCAGAAAAAGCATCATAATTGTTTTGGACTAACTCAAGCGTGACTGTTACATAAACCATGTCCAAAAGTGTAAATCTAGAAGCCTCAGTTATAAACAAGAGGGCTTTTTTAGAAAATGCTTGTCATTCACTTTTCAAACCACTTCTCTGATTGGCTAAATATTTTATTTTGGTTACTGAAAGCAATTACCTTGAGAGGAGAGGGACAGAGTGAATACAGAAGAGACCATAATTGAGAACATAGTGTTAGCCGCCTGTGTGAATGTTAAATGGAGTAATTATCTAAAGCCACACTCTGGCACATGCCTGTGTGGTCTAAACAAGACACCAAATCCTCCAGCAGCACAATATTTAGCGACAAACATAGGCCTGATTTATGACCCACTGCTCAGGCTGCTGTATCTTATTACAGTGTTTCTCAAACAGAGGTGAAGGCACAGCTGAGCACAGGCCAAAAAACAGACCCCTTATTTATGATAATAAATAAGGGATCCCCTAATTCCTGCTTGGACCAATGACAGAACTTGGTCCAAGCGGGAATCAATCATCTGTCCTTTGGGTTGGGGGACCACTGCTGTAACCCCCAAGCCTTTGTCGCCCCTGTTGCTTATAATTAGGCTTTAGGTTTTAGTTGATATTTACTTTAATATTTGATTTGAAAGCTTTGATTTGGGCCTCAGTGTTTTCTGTACTAGAGGCTTCCTGAAGTGTCTGTAAAAGACCAACTATTTATGGACAAACAGAAAACTATTTGCTCTGTAGCATTTACTGCCCTGTCCCTCCTCCTCGGCGGTGGACACTTGAACAGTAAAAAAGGGTGGAGCAGGCTTGGGCAGCACACTTCTGATGGTATCTCCAAACACAGTCTCCTGAGGCACTTCACCTTCTCCACCACACACTTCCTGTCTTCTGTCTCCACCCGAACAGGAAACAAGCGCATCCCTCAGGGCAGGACTGCACTCAGTACAGACACACAACTCAAGGCCTACCTTTATCTGGAGATCTTGTATTTATTTTCAGTCAAAGTCTATTTTATTTAACACCCTTTTAAGTAGGGATGCACCAATGCGATACTGGTGTTGGATCTCGGCGCCAATAGTGAAATATGTGCTGGGCTGGATATCGGCTTCCAAATATCAGTCCTGGATGAACATATAAATTGATGTAATAAGACTGGTCATAGTTCGCCCAGAAAATGGTATAGTGTTTGAATTTCTATTTATACAAAGTTGTTCTGTAGTCACTTGACAGCTAAATAACAGCCACATAACATCTTTGAATCAGTTTGTCTTATTTTATTTTTGTTTTAAGGGGAAAAGTTCAGTTTTTTGTCGCTCCCCCGGTATATCGGTTGATATCGACATTGGCATATACTTAAATCCATAGTATTAAACGCAGGAATTTCAGCTTTTTCAGGTCCGATACCGATTCTAAGGACGGTTTTATTTTGTTTATATTATTATTATTCATTGTTTTTGACTAATTTAACACAGCATAAGTTAATAAATCTGAAATGAAGCAGAATGATTCAAGTCTTTAATTATATTTTTGTATGTTGCATATTTTTAATTTGGGCAAAAGTATAATTATTTTAATGCAATTCCCTGATTTACAAGATTGATAATTAGCGTGACAGTCATTTTAATAATGGATATCATGTCAGGTTTTTATACTGGATGCCCTTCCACTGAGAACAAGCAATATATCGGCTGAGTGTAACTGGAGTGATCAATATGTAATTCTTGGCCAAGGACACAATCACATGACATGAGCAAGGTTTGAATCGGTAACTTTGTTGTTAGTAGATGAATGAATGAATGAATGAATGAACCCACTATAGACCCATCCATTGTTTGTTAAAGGATGCACTCTAATGCTAACTCCATGCTAACAACCACGTAATAACCATTTCTGAAATCAAATATTGTGCTGGAAAACAGACCATAATGACAGCTTTTGTTTTATGTATTTAAGAACTTCAAATCCAGCTTGAATAAGTGAACTTCAGAAAAAAATACTGATTGTTAGATTACTCAACAAATCAGCTTTAAAGAGGGAGTATTTTACTTCTTTTCGGGTGGTTAACTGCCAACACAACATATTTAGATCACCATGTTACCTTTTATCGTGTTGAAAATGCTATATGAGCTGAAACAACAAATTAACATATTATAAGTTTCACTTTCCTTTTGGATGCTCCCCATGCTAAGTCACTCCCCCTTCAGAGCGCCATCACAACACAATCCACATGCAAACCGTTAATGAAACTACTGTACATCGCATCAGATGTGTTAAGTTGTAGTGTACCGTTTTGTTCATGTTTTTGTATATTTATGGTGACGTAGGCTTGTGGGCGGAACATTGCACAGACTCTTCTAGCTAACCGTAAGGAGGGTTTAAATAGAGACCCTGGGGAGATCGCTAAATTACTTAAGCATACATGGATGACATCTATAACCTTCTCCAGGCATGTTTTGATGGTGGAACGTTATAAAATGGTAGAAAACAAAACAAATAAAGACCGATTTTGCGTAATACCCCTTTTCTAACAAACATATCGGCTAGTGATGTGACGTTTGTGAACGAGTTGGATCCGGATCTCATTTTTTAAAAGAACTAAACATTTTCTTTCCAATTTTGATGCATTTTTACACTGATTCCATTGAACCAACAGAAGAATCAGCACAGAAGCAGAGCAGGCAACACCAGTGAGAGCTTTGTGCATAAAAACATCATAACAACAGTTAGTTTTGAAAAATTATTAGCCGATTATTATTGTAGTGCAACATTTTATTTACATTTTCATAATTGCAGTGGATAAACACACTCCCACTCTCGATTTGAACCATTTTAAACAAACCTTGGTCATTTCTTTCTGTGATTAGTTTGTAGATAAAATGAGTTCTCTTGTTGGCTTCTGTCATATAAATAAATAGGCGTAGTAAAAGATTCAGATCCCACAAAGATGCCTAAAGTCTCATCACTGATATAGATGTTTGCATGTGTAAGTTCCACAGAATCCACGTTTTTATTTCGCTGATGGTCTGAACTTGAGGTTGTTAGAGGCCGTTTTGGAGTTGCACCACCACAACCTCACCTGATCAGCATGCTTTCAGTTCTATAACCCCTGTGCCCTGTGCCAATACAGAATACCGACTTGTTTTCATGCTTCCCTGATGGTGGTTTACATAAGTATTGAACACGGACCTGTTTGAGAAGACGGCGTGTCAAAACAAGCTTTGTGCACAGCGCCAACCGATGACAGAATGAAATAAAACAAGAATGTACAAATCTATCTGTCAGTTATGAAGTCGTAAAACTCAAAAACTCCGCCAATTTTGCATACCTTTAAGATCAATACGGTACTGTCGAGAACTAGGACGGTTTACACTATACTGACAGAAGTGCATAAACCAAATTGGAAATCTTAAAGGTGCTGTGTCTGATTTTGTCTTAAAAATGTGAAAAACACAACTAGCTCATTTTAAACCGTTTGCAGTGGTTCAAAGTTACTCCTCACTTATCATGTGCATTCCAAGCAGCGTAAATATTCACCGTGATGAGTTTATAAGCACTGTCACAACTCTCAGAGACCAGAGCAAGGTCCTTTAAAGGTACTATATTACTTGTGAGATTTAAGCCATCTTATAATGTTGTTACCTCCTCAAAAACATACCTGGAGTTGTGTTTTGTTTCATTCACACATTTGAGTAACTCTTTATCATTAGTCTGTCCACATCTCCAAAGCTCAAAATGCTCTGTTCCACCTTGTGATGTCATGACGTGGTAGTTTCAAGTTAACAGCTCCTTTTACCTTTAGTTCAGTAGAGATTTGGCAACTCCAGGTCTGAAATGTTTCAAATGCACAATTTTGTCCCATGTATTTGAGCAAAAATACATGGTCCCAGTACAGATATATGGTATAAGCAGCTCTTGAAGTCTGCTAATCAGGAAGGGCGTGTCAGCATGCTAGTTGTTGTTAGCTTTAGCTCCAAGGCAAAACGCCGCTCTGGTCTCTGAGTTGTGAAAAGTGTTTATAAACTCATTGTAGTGAATAATTAGGATGGTCAGAATGTATAAGGTAAATGAAGAATAACTTTTAATCACTGCAAACTGTTCAAAATGATGTTCTGTTTTTCACGTTTTGAAGACAGTAAAAGTAAGCTACAGCTCCTTTAAGTTCTGTTTACAACGGACTTTTCAAACGTCGCTTAAAGCAGAACTCATGCTACTCAAATTCGAATCAGGTTCTTATCAGCTGCGAGGGAGAGGTTGGCAAAGAACGATGGAGCGGAACGACCACAAACTAGTTAAACAAGTAAATAGATTTCAGAGCAAGTTTTAGGTTATAACTTAGAGCAGGACTAACCTAGGGCTGTATTGATAATATAATATGCATTCTAGCTGCTCAGACCGGTACCTTTAAGTGCATATAACAATTTAGAGTACTATTTTTTGGGCGTTTTTTTGTGTGAAGTTTATAGTTTTCCTTCCTGGTTGGACACAGACTGCAGATATGACATGCGTAAAAGTTAAACCATAACTATTTGGATGTAATTTTCTGCGTTGATGACAAAGGTAGAAGGTTTCTGTTTCCGAACTCACCGCTACTTCCTGTATCTTCATTACTATAAACTGCTGCTTAACTGATGTAAAACTATGATAAACACTGACCACAGGTACTATCCCGCAAACCAAATCATAATTAGAAAAACATGAAAACCTGTCCTACGCGCTTTAAGATTGACAATGATTTTCTGATGTCGAAACATCAGCTGCCAACTCTTACTGAGTTGAGTCATTGGGTTTGACAACTCCTAAGACTAAGGATGTGTTCACACTTGTCCTTGTTTGGTCCTGGTTTGAGTCTGAATGTAGACTTGGTTTGATCCTGTTCAAGTCCTGGTTTAGTCCTGGTCTAGGTCAGGTTTAGTTCCAGATTTAGTCACAGTTTAGAACCAATTTAGAACCATTTAATGTAATGAAGTGTAAACACACCCTATATCCAGTTGGTTTAAACCTCTCTCTGATCTGAATCATCACTAAATAAACCCCAGTTCCTCCAGCCAACGCAGCCTCTGCAGCTCAGTGAGTAAATTCTGGAGGTTCTGAGCTTTCACATGAGGCCTGTCCATATACTGAGAATGAAAAAAACATGTATGTGTCCTCTGTCTGCAGGTTAAGACACTGGCAACCCAGGTTCACTTGTGATTGTAGTACCTTTTTAATCTAATAATAAGAACACAGGCTACACAGTACTCTCTCTTCAGGTGCGCTTCCATTAAAATGACTTTTGAATTTACTAATGAAGTACAGGGACACAGTATAATTTTGATGACTACCTGCTCTCTAAATGCATTGACTTTCTCTGAATCCTCGGTCAAAGTCATTGTGAGACAGCGCTCACATCGTCTCTGTGCAGTAGAACAGAGCACAGCGTTTAAGCAGCACTAGATAATGTCTTAATGACTTCCACAGACGTGTTGATTCATCATGTCTTAATTAGAATTACCTCCATTAACTTTATTTTAATAAGACTGCGCTCAAGCTAATGACTCATTCACTTAATTAGGAAATCTCTTTGCAGCTCACACACCGTTTTACAATCTATCTCCTCCGAACAGCATGTCCGTAATTAATTCAACAAACTTCGTCCTTCAGTGACCTATAGGCTTCTATTCACTCAATAAACTATGTAAAATGTACTTTTTGTGATTTCTTTACCCCGTGTTTTATTTTGTCTTTGTTTTTCTAGTGCATTCCACTTATTATTAGCCTGTCTACATCTCCAATGCTCTGTTCCACCTTGTTATGTCATGAACTGGTAGTTTTCAAGTTAACAGTTCCTTTTACTTTTAGTTCAGTAGAGATTGGCAACCAGGTCAGAACTGATTCAAATGACTCTAGTGAAGGTGTTTGGAGATTTTACACAGTGGAGCACTTCCTGTATTGCCACAACTTTTTTTTAATAAGAATCCATTGCTGTTACATATGCATGAATGTCACCCAATGTTACTTTTGGCAATGAATTCTGTTAGTTTTTTTGTTTTGTTTTACTGTTTATTATTTACTATAATATTAGAGATGTAGTAGCAGCCCATTATTAGGTTTCATCTGACACACTTCCTTCACCCTATAAAACCTCATTACATAACCGTTTTTCATTGTGTTTATCATGTTTATTCCACTAAAAAACAGAACACGTGCCCTTACTGTGGCTGGGCTTGCATCTCCACAAACCTGACTCTTATTTGACATGGAATCTCCATAGAAACATTGTTGCTTTGGCTATAATCTTCCCCAATACGAACATATTTATCTCCATGGAGAATGTTCTAAAGTATGGTTTTAACTTTCTACTTCAATGAAATCATGCAGGTGATGTACCAAGTCCAGAAATATATATAGTGTTACTTTAAATATATGTCCCATTGTAATGAATCTTTTAGTTCCATTTAGAAACAGGGAGCAGAGGAATGTTTTTATGTGTCAATGACCCTGCACACATCAGTCTACGGTGGCCTGTGAGGTCCATCTACGCTGTGCACCTGTTAAAAAGAGCTGAACCTGAGACTGTGGTGTGTGCAAACAGCAGTGTCCTGTGAAGCTAGGGGTCAGTGAGCATGAACTGACCGGGGGTGGGGGGTCAGCAGAGAGAGATATAAGAGATGGAAGGATACAATGGGCTTATAGAATGAGCAGGTGGGACGTGAATGCTGACGTGAATGCAGGTTGTAATTTTTTCATAGTTTATTTTTAGAATTTACAGGATTACATTCACAATTTGAGAAAAAACCTATATACTAAAACCAAAAAAGCAAACCCAAACTAAGAAAGAACAAATAAACATGAATCTTTAGGATGGTATGTTAATATGTAATACCATCTATATGTCATCTACGCACAAAACTCAACCCAATGTACGTTTTGCAATCTCCACAGAGACAAGCAGGTGACAGCGCCAAACCATGCTAACATTAAACAAAAAATGGAAGATGGGCTGAATTCATTCATTTATTCATTTGCTTATGGCCATAGCTACATTTTTATTCCATCAGTATAAAGCACGGACCCCTTTCAAATAGGCACCAGGTTTACAATTATTATTTGTTTTTATTTTTTTCAGCTTGAACATAGTCTGTATAAAGACGTGGACTAAGTGAGTGTGTTTGGCTCCCTTTCGGCCCGCATTTCTGGTTTAGTCGGGAGCGGGCACTTAGCAGCGCTGTCAATCAAACCTGTTGCTAACACTAGGGGGAAAGAAGGTGTCTGATTTGTCTGTTGTTAATGTTCATATCTTGAATCACAGACACAATAGCGAAATAAAAATCCCAGGATCATGTAGAGCGGGTTAATATGAACATTTTAAGGTCAAAAGGATGAGGCTTACTGCAGAGGGGTGACAGTTTTCCAACGTAAAGTGAATTGGAGTCGATGGAGCCGGAAGTGCGCACATGATCACTTCCTATTCGGAACGCAGCGGCTAGCAGGGTAACTATGTCCATTTATATAACAATATCATTCTTTTTGGTGGGCACTTTGAATAAACCTTAGGGATATACTTCTTCCTGCGTTTCACCATCTCAGCGTCTACGCTCAAACAAAACGTGAAATCCACCTCCCACCGAATTACTTACGAGCATAAACGACAAATCCCCTCTAATCTCTTCAGACCCTTGTATCTGCCAGTGACTTTGGGAATCCTGGTGTTACTTGTCCTGAAATTACAAACGACCTGCTTGTGTTTAAGATATTAGCTACTGCAGTTCACATAATATCCAACACATCTGAGATATTCCATTGTCCTACTCCATATCATCTGTGCCATCAGCTGTGATGTGAAGCCCAAGACATGTGTTTGATTTTGCTCGCAGTTTCATTAAAGCTTCTAGACAATGGCAGGTCTGTAGAGGTAGCCTAAACATCAGCTGGTTTGAATATGGAACACACTGAACACATCTGTATGTCGTCTTTTACATCCCACACAGATTCTGACATTGCTTCTGGTTGTTGTTTCATTTAAATCGCTAATCATAATAGGTGGAAAGTTTAGTATTCCTCATGTTACTAGACACACATGTATGTATATAGTATCTGTATATTTTCAATTCAGTTTCAATTAAATTTTTTTCTGTAAAGCCCCAAATTCTCCTCCGTTGTGACTTAAGGCTGGTCAAACATGATCGTGCAATCAGATCTGTTTTTTTGTTGTTGTTGTTGTTTTTTCAGTGACCCATGTGAAACGAAAGAGCTCATTGGCCACCTATGATTCACAAATACAATCAAATTTCTCTCACCCCAGATTAACAGTTTACAACTTTGCTCGTTGATTCTTCCGAAATCAATGATGTTTTTCAGCACCCTGTCATTGTTTTTCCCTTTATTATTTTCCATATGGACCATCCATGACCCTGATTGGCTAATCCACCTGTCAATCAAACCCATTTGAAAACAGGGAGATTCATCGGTGACTCTCATCAAGTACTAAAGAAGTGTGTATTCTAGATCCCAGGCAACCAACGCACAACAGCAACTGCCTCTTAGAGCTTTGACAGGATCATTAATTTAACCAACAGTCAGAAAATCAACAGTAAAACAGACTTTGGTCAAAAACAGACAAGCAGATTAACCAACAGAAAATAAGCAAATGGAGAACTGTCCCAGAACATCCCCTGTGCTTAGACCCTCCTTCTCGGCGAGGAAAAACTCCAAAAATTCCAGTGGGAACACGATAAACCTTGAGGAGAACCAAGTGAAGGACAGATCCACTCCCAGCTGTGTCCAGGACTAATGTGCATCCATTTGCAGATAGAGTTCAAGTCTGTAAGACCAGAACCCACTCAAGACTAGGGACAGAGGGCGGGCTCATCCAGGATAGGGCAGGGGTCATCGAGCCAGGTATTGGGTCATCCAGACAGGTGATTGCTACGTTCAGACTGGAAGAAATTGTCACGTTAGAGGTGTCAGTTTTACAAAGTCAATACAGATGCGTTGGGCTTCAAGTGTCTCTCCTTAGGGGTTTTTCACGTGAACTGTGAGTGGTCTCGCCTCTCCACCTCGCCTCTGTCTTTTAACTTGGGTTTGTGGTGTCACCCGTTGTCTCCATGGATGAGCAGACTTAAGTTTAATGCCATACAGTGGAACATTCCTGGCAAAGCGGATCCCCTTGCATACTTACATACTGCGCTTTCAGTTTGTGTAGGACAGACAGTTTAATAACGCATTGGCACAAGCGTTCATATTTGACAACACACAAGCTTCTTTGAGGTTCAAGTTTCACGAGATACGAGATAAATTGCTTGTCATTTGGAAGAACATTAAAATATTAGACACTTATGAATTGTAATCATAAAAAAACCATCCATCAACTTTGAAACTTCTACAGTGATGTTGTAATGTTGTTATAACCAATATACCCGCAGGCTTCTCTCTGATACCAAGGCGTTATTGTTTTAACCTGTCTCCCAATTAAATCAATTCTCCCCCCGTTTGAAGGATTGCTGGGAACGCAGAATTCCAAAGAGTGGTTGTAAATCATTATTTTAACTTTGCACATGGAGTAATTACACTTTAAACCTGCAGAGGGGGTAGAGAATGTGTAACATTACTTCAAAATAATATTATTCCCTTAAAAGCAGAAAGTAGTGGTCCATGAAATTACTCAAATGAGAGTAAAAACTACTACTCAAGTAAGAGTACTTGTAAAAGTAGCTCTCAGGACTGAAATTCCAAGTATGATACAATAAATAAATACATTGGTCCCTTGCTATATTGCGGTCTTGCTGTTACGCAGATTTTTTTGGTGCAATTTTGCATGTTTTTTGGTTGTTTTTTTGCAGTGTATGAACGTGCATTCTGTTCTGCGTCCTGATTGGCTAAGGGACTGTAGACCATTGTCAATCAGTCTCCTCCGTGCTGTGTCTCCTGTACAGTACAGAATGTGTTCAGCCAAATTTACATAAATGTTTGATCACAGTGTGACTCTGAAGTGCTGTATGTTTGCAAGTTTTATCCCCGACAAAACCCACAATGTCGATGAAATGCTCTGCACCGACAAATGCTTTGGACTTAAAAGTGTTTCTGTGCACAGAGAGGATACCGCTGGAGCAGAGGCACGTGAACAACAAAATTAAAGCGATCATCGAGGAAGGGGGATATAACTTACAAAAGTTTGAACTTTGAGAGAGTTTAAACAAAAGAGAACTGTGAGAAAATGTTAATACATGTCTGAGAAAAGTGTATAAAGTGTGTGGTGAGGGGTTTTACAGCCTTAAAACATATATAATAATTGTAAAAAATAAAGCTGACGACTTCGCGGATTTCCCATATTGCAGGTTATTTTTAGAACGTAACAAGGCTCCACTGTACTCAGAATCTAGTATTTTCAAAAAATAGACACAAAAATGAGAAAGTGAATCATATCTGAAGGAGTTGAGTGAGAAAGATCAATGTTCAGATCATTTCATATTGTCAACATAAAGCTTCTGTCACTTGTATTAGTACTGAATAGACTTACTCACAGTGGGAAGAGTCACCACTTTTATTCAAGTAAGAGCACTCTTACTTCAGACAGTAGGAGTAAAGTCTGAAAATTACTCTACCATTGAAAAATAAAATTACAATTTAGTTTAAAAGTTACTCAAGGAAATGTAAACAAGTAAATGTAACTGAGTACTACCATCTGTAAGTCTGTAAAGATGAAGTAAACAATACAATTCCAACAAACACTCAATAACACAGTCAACTTCTGATGATTTTTCGATTTGTCGAATAATCAGATGATTATTTCTATTTTCAAAACACATTTTTAACCAAATAAAGGTTGAAATAAGGTAAGTGAAGGCTTCTGTTTAGACAATATTTCTGAATAAAGGATTTAATTTTTTTTTTTACTATTTTGCCAGTCTGTGTAATCCCTCAGTTGTCTAGGTTTGATCCATAGCAAAAGATGAAGTTAAAATGAGTCAACTGGATAAAGGTGCTTCTTCAGTTCTGGTCATATTGCTGGTGGATACTGCCTTATATCTATCTGAAGGGAGGGGCTAACTACACTCAAACTAAACAGCTATTGTCTCCAGTTTCAGCCTTAACAACCCTATTCAATCTTTAATGGCCCTCCTATTGTTCTCTTTTGTTTCTTTTTGTTTGCTTTGGGTCTTGAGAAGATATCTGTGTAATCCCTCAGTCGTCCAGGTCTGATCCATAGCAAAAGATGAAGCGTCAACTGTCAACTGGATAAATCGTTGTAAGAGTGAAGACGTTTCTCTGCTCATCCATTCTTCAGGACTGGTTAGATTGCTGGTGGACCCAAAGCAAACAAAAAGAAACAAACGAGAACAATAGGAGCGCTATTAAAGGTTGAATAGGGTCGTTAAGGTTGAAACTGGAGACAATAGCTGTTGACAGTTTCATTGTAGCTAGCCCCTCTGATATAAGTGTCCACCTGTAATCTGACCAGAACTGAAGAAGCGGCTTGGATGAGCAGCGAAATATCTTTACTCCTACAACAATTTATCCAGTTGGCAGATTTTAACTTTGCCTTTTGTAATAATAGATAAATAAAAACATGTTTTCCTTTTTTTTTTCATTTTGGTTGTGTTAATCGCACTGTAAAACCTACTGTAAACTGGCTTCCTTCTCCACAAGCCTAGCACGTATTTGGACTGGAGGACCCTTCCATGAAAATGTTGTTTCTTTGGCTATAATCTTCTTTCACAGTATGGCATTATGGTATTAAACCTGTCTATGTCCATGGAGAATGTTCCCAACTATCTTTCCACGGAATTATCGAAGAAGAATTAGTGTCTGTTACCATTATCAAAATACAACTAGTTATTTTTTATCGTTGACGAATCATGAGTGGTCGATTAATGTCTGCGACCTTAGTAAACAGCAGCTTGTGTCATGAGGTCACCTGACATGCTCGGTCTCCTCGGGGGAATTCTAGTTCAGGTGCACTCATATTACATCTGTTATATTCCATCTAACTGTCAGTAAGACCTGTTTTATAGACCTGATTAAAAGGGCGTATCAGGTGTTCCAAGCGCTGCCAGCACGATATCACCCATGACTTAACAATTACGGTGTCCATAGAAACTAACAACTCTGTCTAGACGTATCATATGTAAGGACATAAACTGCAGTCATAGTAAACATGGAGTTCGTTATCATAAATATGTTCGTTTGACAATTTACCCCTCCAAATATGAGAAAGATTGTGATCGCGGTTAGATTTGTGATTTAAAAAGCAGGACTCTGTTCAGTGGACGTCATAAACAACTCTAAGGCCGTTAACATTTGAGAGAAGACATCGAATATGAGCTGATAAAGTAAAACACGAATCACATACATTATAGAACATGTTTGCAGACGTCTAGACTACAGGTATGTAAGGTATTGTCTAGCAGTGCAGCACTACAGCAAATGCAGAGATAATAAGATAACAGCTATGTTCTGGTCATTTTGGTCCACTCTGAGTTTCTTAATGTGTGACGCCATGCAGACCAGAACGGGACCCGCCTCACACACACACACACACATACATACATAGAGAAACACTATAAAAGTTGTCAACATGCACATCTCAGGACTCTCTTCCTATCCTTTCCTGAGAGTCCTTTGCTTCATTGTTCACTTTACCTGTGTGGAGCTCATTAAACCCTTCTGACTTTATGTTTCAGTCTCTTTCGTTACACCAGAAATGAACATTCTTACAGGTACAATAAGATTTTTCAATGGGAATGTAATGTAGATAGTCCATTACCTGGGCCTATCTTTGAGGCTAACAGGAAAAAAAACTACAATACACAAAGAAGTTTAAAATGTTTTGTTGATTGAGGTGGTTGTGTATCGGCTAATTGGTTGTAATGGAATTGTTACCCATGTTGTTGCCATCTTAGGTGTTCTAGCCAAATGAGTCCCCAGGGAGCCGGAGCACCTCCAACTGTGTGCTAATAAGGAGGGGTGCCAAATATTTTAGCTTACTGTGTGTCTAATTTGTGTTCACGGCTAAAGCTGATAAATGTAATGTAAAGCTCTATTTTAACAATCAGTTTGATTGAATACATATTTACACTGTTTTGTTTGAGCTAACTTTTAACAAGATTATTGGATTTGTGGAAACTTAGCTCTGCTCTGTTCCTCGTTAAACTGCTAAGGTTGCTATCCTGGCGACTACAGGGAACCTTCTATTATTTCAGTAATTGTAGTCTTTATCATTCAATCAATCAGTCAATCAAAATTTATTTATAGAGCCTGTTACAAGACTCAAGGTGACCAAAGTGCTTTCCAATAAAACAACACAATATAAGAACGTTCAAACCATTAAATCATGAAATAAAAATTAATTGGGCAAAGTGTTTCTGCATTACTAAGTGTTAAAAGCCAGTCTGAAAAATACATTTTGCAGAATAAACAGGCCAAGAGTCTGTGATAGTCCACAAATCTGAGAGCAGTTTGTTCCAAATTCTGGAGCCAGCGACAAAAAAGCCTAATCACCCCAGTGTTTGAGTCTGGCTCTAGGGACTAGCAACAAATGGTTGCTTGACCTTAGTGCCCCATTTGAGCAGTGGACAGACAGGAGTTCAGTCAAAAAGGAAGGAGCAAGGCCGTTAAGAGCTTTAAAAACAAACAATAACTTTTTTAAATCAACTCGAAAATAAACTGGAAGCCAATGAGAGAGAGATACAAGGACTGGAGTGATGTGCTTTATCTCTAGTTGTTTTGATTCCATTGCAATATACTGTGCAGGTCTCATTCTAGTTGTAAATAATTGTATTGTGCAGCTCAGTTGTGCAGGTGGAGAGCATATGTACTCAACAGCCTTAACATCACAAGTCTCCATTGGCTCCTATAATAAAATAAAAGTAGACAGTTACAGTCTCTGTGAAATAACCCCTACGGCGTTAAAGTCAATTCTGATTTTGAGTCCAGTTGCAAGTTTTTGTTTATTATTCTCCTGAAAAATGCAGATATTGTAGTGTTCTAGTGCAAGGAAGCATGGCAAATTTCTTCTGGTTGTTTATTTTCTGAACACAAGGGCTACTGTCGGACGTAACCCACAGCAAAACGAGAGCCAAACAACAGCAGTCTCAACTCACTAGAGCCAGTCTGCAAAACAGACCAGTAAGTGATGAACAGAACCTGCACATCAACGTGTCGGCATAGTAACCAAGTGTCACATACAAAGGCATTATGTTTCGTTAACAACAACACATAGACAGTAACAAGAACAACAAAAGGTGTCAACTCTGAAGTAAACACAAAATATCAGATCATTACATTATGTTAATATGAAAAAGATGGCTTCCTAGCATAATTCTGTTTCAAGGTTTTTTGTTTTTTTAATTGCTTCAATGTGGCTAAGGTTGAGCTCCTGATCAAGGACACCTGTTTCCAGAATTTAACTATTAACCCAATCCCTTGGTCTGCGATTGCCAATAGTGTGTCACAGCAAGATGGTTTTGCGTAGAGCGGATACTGGAATTTCAAATAGCATTTTATTTGCATTGCAGTTACGATTACCAATGTATGTAATAGTTGAATTTTGTTCAAAGTTTAAAATGTGTCCTGTAGTATTATCACTTGAGGAAAGACTAAAATCTAAACTGCTAAACTAATACAACAATGAAAAAGCATTTCAGACTAATCTAGCGGTTTTGTATCAGCAGTCTATTTATTTAAGGCAAGGGCAAGGGCTTGTTTATTTGTATAGCACAATTCATACACAAGGTAATTCAAAGTGCTTTACAGAATAAAAAATACATTAAAATCATAATACAACAAATCAAAACATAAATGATCACATCATAAGTAACCATCATAAAATTCACATTAATGGAGAAAAGTGCAGAATAAAAACCTTTCAGTCATATGCACAGCTAAACAGACGTGTTTTGAGCCTGGATTTAAACATTGTCAAAGTAGAGGCCTGTCTCACATCTTCAGGAAGAAGATTTAGCTACACATATTGCTAAAACTGACTTCAGTTACTTTTAAAATGTATTTTCGCTGTTCATCTAATATTATTTGCTCAGGTAATTTAAATTTTATTTATGTCTGAGAGGCACCACATAAACTGGCCCTTGCTGGTCCCCTCTGTAAAAAAGTCCTGGCTATACCTGTGTACAGAGCTAGCAGTTTTTCTATGATACAATATTCTGTTGTTTGCAAAGGAATTAAATACGTGTAGTGTTTGCTAATAGTGACTATTCAAGCTGTTGTTTTGGATTTGATTACAGTTGCTGTTGCATTTCTATCGGGTCAGTCTCTGGTGCATTTTTCTTTTGTTGGGTCCTCTCTCCTGTATTGAAGTGTCGTCCTGTGCTTCAGCTAAGATCCTGTATGACACTGCCTGGTCCCAGAGGTACTGGGCTGGTGTTGGGCATGCCTACCTGCTGTCCCAGTCTGTGGGGAGAAAACATGTTCCATGTCTGCAAGCTACAGTAGCATCACACCTTCACTGAATACTGTACAGCATGGAGAGTAGGAAAAAAACAATAGTCCCTGCAGAGATGCATCATGATGCAAACAGCTCTCGTTTACAGCCATTTATCTAGTCTGAGAGGATAAGCAATTTTTGATTTTTGACTTTTTTAAGCTTTTACCATGTTATAATGTTGTTTCGTCATCAAAAACATGTCTGTAGAGTTTTTAGATGTCATCCATGCATGTTTCAGAAATTTAGCGATCTCTCCCAGGCCCTATTCGAACTCTCCTTATGGTTAGCTGTAAGATTCCATTCAACGCTCAGCCCACAAACCTATATCATCCATGCTCATACAAGACAATTCTCCATAAATATACAAAAACATAATACAAAACTGTACACAACAACTATGCAGTACAACTGTGCAGTAGTTTCATTAGTGGGATGCATGCTCTGAAGGAGAAGTGACTTGCAGAATGTCAAAAACTAAGGTGAGACATATAAAACATGTTAATATCTGTTTTTTGGTGAATATAGCATTTCCAAAATAATAGAAGACTACATGTTGATCTAAATGTGTTATGTGTTAGCAGTTAATACCCCATAGAAGTTTAATACGCCCTTCTTAAGAAATAAGGTGGTGGCGACTTGGATCCTGCAAGATCTGGAGTATAGGAGCCTGTGTGTTGCATTGTGGGTTAATAATGGTGACAAAAATCTATGTTGATAGTCACAGACAAAACAATGGCAGACACACAATAGATGTTTAACTTTGTTTGAATTATCAGAGGGATTTATCTTTAAACAGCACGTGTTATGCATTCTTGTGGCTTTAATTTTCTTTTAAACATGCTCTTGGTCACCTTAAGATTAGTATTTAACTTTTTCTAACTTAAAACAATGTCTGTATTTGGAAAAAAAACTATTTATAAAGTACATCTCAGTTTCCAATGAGCCCTTTACATCTTTGAGCTCTTTCTGCTGTCAGCTACGGGAGTGAACAATTAGAAAATAAAAAAATTTAAAAAATGACAAATGAATCCAACAGGATCCAAAATGAATGCAGTGCTAATCGTTCTCAATGCAATGAACATTAAATGAGTTCAGTGATGGTTTATGGGCTTAAAAACGGCTTAGAAGTCTGATTTCTACCTATGACGTAACAATCTAGGCAAAATGCAAACGAAGCATTTTTGAGTGCTCACTGTTTAAGGAAAAACAAAACAAGTACGTTATTGCTTCACTGGATTAACACATCGACATTTTCTTTGTTGAGACTTCAGTGGAACAGTCGTCTCCAGATGATGATGTTAAAGTCTGGGCAGGACAGGCTAGTTGAAGAATTAACCTATTGTGCAAAGGAGATTGACTGGATAATTCTTCTGTGGACTGGATTGGACTGGTTAAAATATTTTGGAGGGAGTAAAACACAAAAGTAGCAGTAATAGTTTCTTGGTATGCAGTATATCATAGGTGCATATGGCTGGTGACATACTGTTGACCTTAAATGAACCCACAGTAGCTTCTTGAAAAACTCCACATTCTATCGTACACTATGACAAACTGTCCCTGGCTCTGTTCCACGCTCCTCTGCATCGTAAAGCTAACAGGCATCTGACACAATCATCTGTGACTCATTTACGCTCAGTGACTGTGTGTTCCAGAGAAATAAAAACGACAAGATTTACAGCCCTCTGGAGCGTGGAGGAGCCTGACTCTTGTGTACTCACTATATTTCAAATACTTCCTCTCCAACTCTGTGAAAAGGATATGTGCATGAGTCAAGATTTACTTCAATCCGCAGTTGATTAGTTTTGATGATTCTGTTAAAAACGGTCACGATACAACTTTTTTCTGTTACTAAAGAGGGGTATTATGGACAATTGATCTTTTTTTTAACTTTCCACCATGTTATAATGTTGTTCCCTCATCAAAAACATACATGAAGAGGTTTTATTTGCCATTCATGCATGTTTGAGCAATCTTGAGACCACTCCCAGGCCCTATTCGAACCCTCCTTCCAGTTGTCTCGGAGGCTAAGCTCTGCAAACTTGCAGCTAGCGACATCCATGCTCCCACACAACAATTCTTCATAAATATACAAAACATGATATAAAACTGTACACAACAACTTGACAAACCTGATGAGATGTGCAGTAGTTTCATTAGTGAGATGCATGCTGATTGTGTTGTGATGTCGCTCTGAAGCAAAGTGAGGGGGGAGTACAGAATATCAAAAACGAAACTACAACTTTTAAAATGTTGTTTTCGGTGAATATAGCAATTAAAAATATAAATAATTATGTGTTAGCAAGTAATATCCCATAGAAGTGAAATACCCCCTCTTTAAGTGACATTTTTCTTGCATATTGCTCATAATTTTAAGCGTTCACTGTAAATAGTGTTGAACATGCACACGTGTTTTATTTTATGAGAAAAGTGTGAGAACCCTGTATGTGCCACTGGAGTCTGAATTCTTTCAAAAACTTCAAAACCTTCCTTCCAGCACAAAATTAAAATACATTACTTACAAACCTCAGCACCAACCTCAGCATCTAGCACACACATTCATACACCAGTGTACACAGACACTGGAGTCAAGGTGGGTTAAGTGTCTTGCCCAAGGACGGAATTCATCTGTGAGAGCTTGAATCGCACCACCAACGTGTGGGTCAGTGGATTTGAACACTCAACCAATGATGTTTACGTTGAGAAATGCCAACCTTTGGATCAGTTGACAAAAACTCTACCTACTGAGCTACTGTCGCCTGTATAGACCTATATATAGAGAGAGTCCAAGAAACAGCAGCACATCTTTAACTCACATTAGCTGCTTAGTTTAGCATGACCTGTAAATGACCGATAGTCTCCCGTCTCTGGTAAAAAGCTAGAAATTCCAGTCTGTTTATGAAATACATCTTAACTACAACTTTTATGATTATTATTAGTTTATAAATACTTGTGTCATTTGTCAATCTATTTAATAAAGAAATACATTTTACCTGTGTTGAGCTAACTTTTTTTTCACCCAGACACTACATAGTGTGCAGGGCTATGTGAGTGAGGGGTTAGGGACTAGAGCGGACATTTAAACAGCATGGACTGGGTTGAAATCCAAACTGAACTGCCAACCTTCTGGTTTTAAGGCGACCTAATAACCTCTACCACTTGATTCACTATCACACCCAATAAATCTAAGCAAAACTGCTAAGAACAAACCAAGTTTTTGAATTCACATATTGAAAGGGCCAGTTTTTTCCCATGTATTTGAGCAAATGCCCCAGGACAGAACTATTATATAAGCAGCTCTTAAGGTCAAAATGTCTGCTGTTTACTGTCTTATTATAAAGAGATTTATTGTCAGAGAATCAGGAAGTCCTCTGAAATTGCAAAATGCACTTAAAACTCATTGTGGTGAATAATTAGGATACTCCGAATGCATAAGGTAAGTGAGGAATAACTTTGGACCACTGCAAACTGTATAAAAACAACGGGTTCTGTGTTCACGTTTTTTTCAGGTGGTAACAATCGATGGAGCTTTAATTGAGCTATCCTTCATTCGCCGTTGACTCCAAATCATGACTTCATCCGGCGCAGTACGCTACAGTATGGCCTCATTCACAAAACACATGCAAATGAGTAATCCTGCGCTGTCATCAGAATGAATGGGGCTCTGTAGTGTTTAAACGATGTCCGCTGGGCCTTACACAGGGCTGATGGCTCCAGGCTGAACATGTGGCTCCCATCGGCAGCGGGCCCTGTCACCAGTGTGTAGTAGCAGTAGCAGTAGTAGTAGTAGACATATACAAAGTTATTCCTCACTTATCTTACGAATTCTGAGGATATGAATTATTCACATCACGTTTATTAGATCATTTTCACGCATTTCAAAAGTTTTATAAGTCTTTAATCTGTCCTGTCTTTTGTCTTTGTGCACATGGTAGATTCCTTACCATAGTTTTAACTTTTTTATTTGCCTGAAATGTAGGACTAGAATAGTTCCAGCTTTCTTCATTGCTGTTATAACAATTTGAAGTCCATTAGTGCTTTATAATGTGAGAGTGCATTTACAATATGGAACATGCAGCTCAGCTCCATTTTCACTGTTTCATTAGTACTTCATTTATTTAGTGAGTCATGTATGATGTCATCACATGTTTGCTGCCAATTTACTTATATTAAAAACTGAGTAATGCCCCAATGTTGAGTTTTTACTGTATTTTTTAATGGAATTTCATCTGGGCAGAAAAAAAAAAAAAAAAACTTCACAGAAAAACCTCTTTTCCTTTTATTACATGGCAATAAACGCTCTTGAGTCTTTTAAACAGATTTGCCATTGCTTATTATTAACTATAAACACCAAGACAATCCAAGGGCACCACAGGACTACTGGATCGCTGTCAGTACGTGAAATAAAAAACACAAGGTTGCTGCATATCCATAGGTTTTGAATTTCTGAAAAGGTCAGGCTGTTGCCATAGTGATTAACAATTTAAAACGGGGATAAACGCCTAAACTTTGACCTCAACCACATTGCAAATACAGGTGCTAACCATGGGACATACCTGGAGGGCAAACAGTTAGACCAATCACACAATGCCACATATGTCCAGATCCAGCCCCTCCTCCGCTCTAACATTTTAAACTCCACCCCTGCAGCCAGTTGTTGGGAGGAGTTTGGGGAGGCCATGGAGGAGGACTATCAGACGGCCTCAAAGAAATTCTGGCAAACTGTCCGACGTCTCAGGAGGGGGAAGCAGTGCTTCACCAACACTGTTTACAGTGCGGGTGGAGAGCTGCTGACCTCGACTGGGGATGTTGTCGGGCGGTGGAAGGAATACTTTGAGGATCTCCTCTCCCCGTCATGTCTTCCGAGGAGGAAGCAGAGACTGGGAACCCAGAGGCTGACTCGTCCATCACCCTGGCTGAAGTCACCGAGGTGGTTAGCAAGCTCCTTGGTGGCAAGGCTCCGGGGGTGGACGAGATCTGTCCCGAGTACCTCAAGTCTCTGGATGTTGTGGGACTGTCTTGGCTGACACGTCTCTGCAACATCACGTGGCGGTCGAGTACAGCACCACTGGAGTGGCAGACCGGGGTGGTGGTCCCTCTGTATAAGAAGGGGGACCGGAGGGTGGGTTCCAATTACAGGGGAATCACACTCCTCAGCCTTCCCGGTAAGGTCTATTCCAGGGTACTGGAGAGGAGAATCCGACCGATAGTCAAACCTCGGATTCAGGAGGAGCAGTGTGGTTTTCGTCCTGGTCGTGGAACACTGGACCAGCTCTATACTCTCCATCGGGTCCTCGAGGGCTCATGGGAGTATGCCCAACCAGTCCACATGTGTTTTGTGGATCTGGAGAAGGCATTCGACCGTGTCCCTCGTGGTGTCCTTTGGGGGGTGCTCTGGGAGTATGGGGTCCGGGGCCCTTTGCTAAGGGCTGTCCGGTCCCTGTATGACCGGAGCAGGAGCTGTGTTCGCATTGCCGGCAGTAAGTCAGACCTGTTCCCGGTGCATGTTGGACTCCGCCAGGGCTGCCCTTTGTCACCGGTTCTGTTCATTATATTTATGGACAGAATTTCTAGGCGCAGCCAGGGGCCGGAGGGGGCCTGGTTTGGGAACCACAGGATTTCATCTCTGCTATTTGCAGATGATGTTGTCCTGATGGCTTCATCGAGCCAGGACCTGCAGCAGGCACTGGGGCGGTTTGCAGCCGAGTGTGAAGCGGCTGGGATGAGAGTCAGTTCCTCCAAATCCGAGGCCATGGTTCTCGACTGGAAAAAGGTGGTTTGCTCTCTCCGGGTGCGTGGTGAGTCTCTGCCCCAAGTGGAGGAGCTCAGGTATCTCGGGGTCTTGTTCACGAGTGAGGAAAGGATGGAGCGTGGGATTGACAGGCGGATCAGTGCAGCGTCTGCAGTGACGCGGTCGCTGTATCGGTCCATTGTGGTGAAGAAGGAGCTGAGCCGGAAGGCGAAGCTCTCAATTTACCGGTCAATCTACGTTCCTACCTGCACCTATGGTCATGAGCTCTGGGTAATGACCGAAAGGACAAGATCGCGGATACAAGCGGCTGAAATGGGTTTCCTCCGCAGAGTGGCTGGGCGCACCCTTAGGGATAGGGTGAGGAGCTCAGTCACACGGGAGGAGCTCGGAGTAGAGCCGCTGCTCCTACACGTTGAGAGGAACCAGTTGAGGTGGCTCGGGCATCTGCTCAGGATGCCTCCTGAACGCCTCCCTAGGGAGGTGTTCTGGACATGTCCCACCGGGAGGAGACCCCGGGGAAGACCCAGGACACGCTGGAGGGACTATGTCTCTCAGCTGGCCTGGGAACGCCTTGGGATCCCACCGGAGGAGCTGGAGGACGTGTCTGGGGTGAGGGAAGTTTGGGAGTCCCTGCTTAGACTGCTGCCCCCGCGACCCGGCCCCGGATAAGCGGAAGAAAATGGATGGCTGGATGGATAATAAGTCTAATAAGTTTCAGTCTTGTTTGTCATGCTCTGAGTCTCCCCTCCCTGCACTAAGTCACTCCCCGTTCAGCACTCTATTGCAACATAATCCGCATGCATCCTGCTAATTAAACTACTGAACATCGCATCAGGTTTGTGAAGTTGTATATAGTGTATTGTTTTGTATCCTGCTTTTGTATATTTATGAAAAATGGTCATGCAGGAGCATGGATTACGTAAGCTTGTCAGCTGAGCTTCGGACTTTGTGCTGCTAACCCTAAGGAGGGTTCAAAAAATACCCAGAAGAGATAACAAGATTACGTAAGCATGCGTGGATAATATGTAAAACCTCTTCAGGCATGTGTTTGATGAGGAAACTTATAAAATACACGGAAAGAGCTCCAGAAAAGTCAATTTTGCATAATACCACATCTTTTTAAAACATATTATATCTCTTGAATGGGAAAAAGTCCTCAAAATGTTATATATAATCATAATCATTTGTGTTTTTACCCCCAACAAAACACTGCATCTTGCCAGTGTTTTCGTTATTCGTTCATGTTCACATACGTTCAAAGTGCATCCTGTCTTCTTCTGTATGCCCTTATAATTGTGAGGCATTATGAAAGAGGGTTTTGTGATGATAAAAAGATAGACAGTGAATAGTGGAGGCGTGACCGCTCCATCAGCAAAATTTCATCTGAATTCAATGATAAGGTCATTTTGTCTGACTGGGAGATGAGAGCCACAGCACAGTGCAGCCAAGAACCAGCCCAAGCATTCATGGATAATTGTGTGTTGAGTTGATATATAGAAGATATCAGAAGTCTTGGAAAAACTGCTAAACAAGGTATAATACTGTGTCCTGTATTGAGCTAGATCTAGATATTACGTATGTTTGGAGTTTTTAGCGTTGGTTTAGGCCCAAGTCTTTGCACTTCAAAAAGACTCCTGCAGTATTATACATGCATGTTTAATAAGTTATCTAGTTAGCTAATGTTTTCTCAGACAATTTGTTACATTTTTTTTAAAGGAATACAGTATATAACTTTCTGGAGGTGGCACATCACCTGCATGAATCCATGAAAATAGAAAGGAGAATTTTCCATGGAGATCAATATGTTTTATGCCATACTGTGGAATATTAGAGCCAAATGAACAACATTTACATAGAAACAAGGAGGAGAGTGTTCTCCTTCAGGCCAAATAAGAGTCAGGTTTGTGGACATGCGAGCATACTAACTGTTTTCAGTGCAATAAACACAACCAGAATGAAAAACACGCTTATATTTTAGTCTGTTGTTGACCAAAAAGTTACATACTGTGACTTTAAATCATTATTATCATCATTACAGACATTGATTCACAGCCCTGATACTTATGCAGAAGGCATCAGACATCTAATTCATATGAGAGGGAAAAAATAGCAGCCAAAAATCCTCTTTGCCACACACCAGTTGAAGGGATTGTACCTAGTGTCAATGTACTTGAGCAATATATGTGTTGCCCCAGTGCAGGTATATTGCATCTGAGGTCAAAATAAGTCTGCTGTGTACTGTCTGCATCTAACTATAAAGTATTTTATTGTTCAATAATCAGGAAGTGTGCAGTTAGGATGCTAGTTAGCTTTACTGTGAGGGCAAAACTCTGCTCTGATCTCTGAAAGTTTTGAAAAGCACCTATAAACTCATTACGGTGAATAAATAGGCTGCTCTGAATTCACAGTGAGGATATTTTTGAACCACAACTAGTTCTGAGTTTCATGTTTTAACACAAAAATGAGGTACAGCACCTTTAAATAATTATGGAGAAATGCAGGACAGCAGTGCAAAGGCTTAGCACATTCTAATTTGGAAGGAAAACTAAACAAACCTCAACAAGGATCCGATGTGATTAGTGGCTTCGCAGACAAGCAGCAGAGCGTGGTAAACTTTTAAAGCTGCAATTCAAGCTAATAGTTCACTGTTGGGCAATCAAAGCACATATTTTGAGTAGAAGTCGTGATACCAGAATTAAGTCCGATGTGGGCTCTAGTTTTTCACAGAGAAGTCTATTCAGGTGTAATTAAGCGTGTTAGTGGTCAGCCGTTTCAGATGGGTGACACTTGGGTGACCTCGGTATCAGAGATGGGACAGGCACATGGCCTTCACAGACTGGACCACAGTAATGCACAAGTGAGGAGAGAGAGGGTTATTAAAATGTTGAATTTTGTTCTTGTGACAAGTGTTAACCCTCTGGAGACTCACATGGAATGGACTCAGTATGTGAGGTGTTATAAGTAAAACTGATGAAAAAGGTATCGATAATATTGATAATAATAGTGTATTTTACGCAGAGTGACTTTTTGGGGCGTTCTACCATGTTATAAAGTTGTTCAGTCATCAAAAACATGCCTGAAGTGGTTTTATATGTTCTCTATGGATGTTTGAATAATCTAGCAATCTCTCCCAGGCACTAATCGAACCTTCTGTACGCTTAGCAGTGTGATCCTATCCAAGACTCTGCGTCCAAGTCAATGTCACCCATGCTCCCACACGACCATTTTTCATAAATATACAAGAACAAGACACAAAATAATCACATAACAACTTGACGGAGCATCAAAAACAAAAGTGAAACTATAGCAAAAGACGAAGTTTAAATCTGTCAACCGGACAAATCGTTGTAGGAGTGAAGACATTTCGCTGCTCATCCAAGCCGCTTCTTCAGTTCTGATCAAATTACTGGTGGACACTGCCTTATATCTATCTGAAAGGAGGGGCTAACTACTCTGAAACTGTAAACAGCTATTGCCTCCAGTTTCAGCCTTAACAACCCAGGGTCTTCACTCCTACAACGACTTGTCCAGTTGACAGATTTAAACGTTGTCTTTTCCTATGGATCAGACCTGGACGACTGAGGGATTACATAGACAAAATACCAATGATAGAATGTATAAAGAAGTGGCGGTTGGCTCCACTCAAATGAAGCTCATACCTCAATAACATCGCAGCTCGGTTAAACTGAATGATCCACTGTACTGACCACCCATCTATGACCTTGTGTGTCGAAGGTCTGGACACGCCTGGATTACACAGATATCTTCCTAGAAAAGAATTTACCCTAAAAAGATTATTTTTCATAACATGCGTCTTGTGTTTTCTTCTGCCTGGATCTTGTCCTGTTGACTGCTCACTGCCCATTAGGCTGACATGAGTTCACGTGTACATCCTTGACAAATGAGTGTGTAATGCGTGTCTGAAGAGCATCTGCAGCCGTCTCCAGAGGTCTGCTCAGGCTCCACTCCATCAGATAACGCAGCGGGGAAACGTCTCCTTCCCATCCTTGCGTTGCCTCTGCCCTTATGAAATATTGAGTCAAGAACTGGAAGATGTTCTTAGAGTGAATAATGACACACCGGACTTTTTTGGATACTCAAAGACATTTTAAAACAATGAAAAACAGTAGAAGACGATGGTGGAAATCATGGAGGAATTACCACATTGAACAGGTGAGGTTTTAGTAGTGATATGAAGTACATTAATGTGTCCGAGTTCCTGTTGTAGGAGTGAAATCCAGAGTGTGGAGGTGGTGGAAGCGAATGCTCAGCCCCCCCCCCCAAGGTTGATAGCTTTGTCCTGAAGAAGGGAGTGAAGAGATTAGTGTCAGCTGATCTGAGGTAAGGTCAAGTAAGTTTAGGGCCTGGTTTTGAAAGTTTGATTAAGGTTAGGACCAGGGTGCATATGGACATTTATTATAAGTTTGAAAAAATAAGGACCTACCGCACCAAATGCAGCACAATGGCCTCAACACATTCAAAATATTACAATAACTTTCCCTGGGCCACAGCTCCACACCTTAAACCTTACATTAAAGGGCCCATATTAAGCAAATTTCTGCTCTGTTATAATCTCGTTTTCTCATCAAAAACACCTGGAGTTGTGTTTTGTCTCATTCACATGTTTAACGCACAAACCCTGCATATTTAAGCTGAGTTCTTCTCTCAAACTGAAAACACTGTGTTCCACCTTGTGATGTCATGTGGTAATACAGTAAGTGCTTCTCTGTGTTTTTAAATTCCATACACCTTTATTAGAATCATCAGCCAATCTCTACTGAGTTAAAGGTAAAAGGAGCTGTTAACTTGAAAACTACCACTTCATGACATCACAAGGTGGAACAGAGCATTTTGAGCTTTGGAGATGTAACAGACTAATAATAAAGAGTTACTCAAACACATGAATGGAACAAAACGCAACTCCAGGTCTGTTTTTGAGGAGGTAACAAGATTATACTATGGCCTAAAGCTCACAAGAGTCAAACTGTTTGTAATATAGGACCTTTAAAGGATTAGGGTTAAAGGATAGAAGTATTGGAGTTGTCTGTTAAGATGGGGGCTGAGTGAACCAGACAAATGTACAACGACTCTTGATCCACAAGCTTGATGCCAGGTAGCTCAGGCATATGAGAGCAGAACCGACAACGGGCTGCGCGGGAACATGGGTACGCTCCCGTAGAGGTTACTCGGTGGTGAAATTAAATGATATTTGAATTTAACATTGAATTCCTTTGTAAATGTTACCTCCATGGGAATAGTTTGTAGCGTGGTTTTGAACATACATATGGGCGACAGTAGCTCAGTTGGTATGTTCGTCCACCGTTACGAAGATTGGCGGTTCAAATCCCGCTCTTGATATAAAACATTGTTGGTTGAGCGGTCAGATCCCATGACCCACAGGCTGGCAGTGCGATTCTAGCTCCCACAGATGAATGCTGTTGTTGTGTCTTTGGGAAGAATCACTTAACCCACCTTCCCCCCAGTGTCTGTGTACACTTGTGTATGAATGTGTGCGTGAATGGGTGGTGGTTCCTTGATGTAAAGTGCTATGAGTGCCTTGAAATTGGAAAAGCACTCTACAAACATGACCGTTTACCCTACATCAACAAAACAACTAAATGCAATAGTGATCACTGCCAATAGACTGATGAACAGGTTTATACCTAATCACCATTACCTGAGTTAGGAGGTACTCGGAGTGTTTTCATTTCCTTTACTCTCCAAAATTCCACATTCTCTGCATCAAAGTGGTGGCTTTTTGCTTACTCACGCTCTTACCAGACCTGATTAGAATTGAAGAGGCTTAGTCCCTGATGAATTCTAATACTTTTTGAAGTCTTCTCCTTCAAAGACAACACAGACCCATCAGAACCGCAGTCAAACCCAAGCATATCAAATCGCCCGGACGTTAAAAGACGACGTTGCGGAGTTGACCGAGGTGAGTGGAACCATCTGGACTGTGTTAGAGCTTTAGTATGCAGCCCTTGTCTACAGCTCTATGAAAATACACACCTGCCTGGCCAGTCCAACCTGCCGGCTTCTACTGTTTGTTATTTCAACCCGAGGAGGAAATGTTTGTAACTTGACCTGCATTGGACTAAGGCTGCAGTTATGCTACAGGACCGGGAGCTTTACAGAAGGTGTGTGCACAATCAGTGTTAGCAATTACGCACTGTTATTAGAGGGCACGTTTCCCCGAAAACTAAAATGCAGGTGTAATTTGAAGCATGCCCACGCTTAAGCAATGCTGCCTATAGAATTTGAAGGAAAAGTAATCCATAGTTTACAGGTTAATACATTTAAAGTATGCATTATAATTAAAATCTAAATGTAAAAATGCAGGCTACTGTTATGTACATAAGCCAGCGGTCACAGTCAGTACATATTAACTGATGTTCAGTTTGAGAAAATGTCCTTGAGGAATGTCACAGGATCTCTGTTGTCTGATGTCTTTTAAAGAAGACCTATTGTGCTTGTATCTGCTACATAACTATAATCTATGACACCCATGGGTCATTATAATATAATGGGCACATTTTGAATCTTAATAGTCATCTAAACCGACATAATAAAAGAAACAAGTCCGCTGACTTCCACGTAAGAAAACTGTGGTGCCCAATGAGCTGATGTCTCCATTAACCTCATCACAGCAACGAGTTGGCACCTCTAATGGATAGCTGCCCATGACGCTAATGAGCAGTGGATTATTTTTTTCATTTGTTCCAAAATTATTACGCAGCACTGCCGAATCCTGCACGTGTCACTGATTAAGAAAATAAAACTGGAGAATAAAGTAAGTAGAGAGCGGTGGGCGTATGCTGGTGGCGGTTAAAACAGGGATTGATCAACAATATGGTTTCTTGAAATTAAGTGATTAAAGGTAGCTCAAGCATGCACAAATCACTCCAAATACTGTTTTGTGTTTAACAAAACAGTATTTGGAGTCCAAGTGGACTTGGAGTTGGACTGGCAGAAGGTTGTGTGAAATCAGAGACTGGACTGCAAGGCTGACTAAGCAATGAGAGATGGTTGATTTCTGAACTGGAAAAGTCAGTATTGGGACTGAACCCTGTCACAGGGAACAGTATATCTTGGGTTCTGTCATAGGTCTTAGGGCAGGTCAGAATGTTTTGTATTTTTAAAAGAATTTGACAGTCAAGTCAACAGATATCAAAGGAATAGAAACCTATATATTGGGCATCATTATATGACACGGTCATACAAAGGGGTCTTTGGTCTTTGATAAGCTGCAAAAACAGAAGTGTGTTGGTGGGGAATTGAGTTAACTCCAGCTGCAAGAACTCCCAAAAAACACTGGGAGGTAGGGTAACACTTTGGAGGATCTGAACAGGCAAACGTGACCAAAGCCTGTACATATGTTCAGAGTTAGGGCATCTGATGTTGGAATGTTCCTGTTATTACATGCTCGTTGGGTGGAAATTACAATGTATAGGCCTACATTATGCAATTTGATTTTACATAATTCATAGCTGATTATCTACATATGGAAATCATCAGAAAACAGAGTACAGGTTGCAATGTGCTCCTTAGGCAGGTAGGTCTAAAACAGTTTGGACAGACTGGGCCCTATCTGTGTGAAGTTTGCATCTTCTCCACATGTCTGAGTGGGTTTACTTGGTTATTTCAGTTTCCCCTCAACCAAAAAAAAAAAAAAAAAAACAGTACGCTACTGCTCCTGGGTGGGGTCAAATTCTTAATGTCTGCTTACAGACTTGTGAAAGGTTACTGGGTCCAGTTGAGATTGTAGGCGGGTTGCATATTTGTGTATGCTCATATGCTTATATTTTACAACTGTATTGCATTAGTGCTTCTTAGAAACTTATCTCCTTTTTATTGTGAAATAGTGCACTATTCTGTATGTTTTTTGTTTCCATTGGTGCATGTGCACATATTGTTACTATTTATTTTTGTAAATAATTTTTAAATGCTCTCAATATTGGAGACAGGGCTTTGTGCACCTCCTTATATAATGTTGAATCCACCCTTGTGTCTTCATGCATCCTGAAGCAGAGGGTTGTTTTTTTTTTTTTTTTTTTAATAAGCCATGTTTATATAAAGGCTTCCTGTTGAAGTGCCTCTGTTTTTTGTTCTAAACAGACAATGCTTTTTTTTGTAATGGAAGAATTCACCCACCATCACTAAGGAGCTATTGACCAGTTCAACTTTGATATGGAGCGGCAGTAGCTCAGATGATAGAGTGTTTGTCCACTGATCACAAAGCGGTTTGACTCATGCTCTTGACATAAACATCACTGGTTGAGAGGTCAGATCCACTAACCCATAGGTTGGCGGTGCAATTCCAGCTCCCACAGATGAATGCTGTCATTGTGTCCTTGGACAAGACACTTAACTCACCTCTCTCACCGTGTCTACGTACCCTGGTGTATGAATGTGCGTGTGAATGGGTAATGGGTATCTGTAAAATGATACAAAAACATGCAAGAAAACAGTCCCACTACTGACAGACAGAGTTTCTGCTGCAGTGGGCCCAGAGCAACAGGGTAACAACACTTAATGCTGTTTGAGGTCCAAGTGCTTCCAAGTTCCAAATGCATGTGAAATCAAACAGCAGACATGTAAAATGGGAAAATACAAAGGTAAAAACAACACACAATACTTAAACTTCTATCACTGGGAAACAAACATGTGAATATAGCATTTTCAAAACAATAAAGGTAACATGGTGATCTAAATATGTTATGTGTTAGGAGTTCATATACCATAGATAGAAAATACCCCCTCTTTAAACAGACATGGATCTATCTGGTAACAATAATGTAATAATGATATAATAATTTAAGATATGTTTTGAGATTAAGTACATTTTATAAACAAAAAAGAAACATACAACAGCTTAAATAGAGCATTGTGAATAACTAGAGCTGACTTTTCTGGACCAGCACTATAAATATATATGATGTGCATGTGGTGAAGACTAAGATTGACAAAAGTATCAAAAAACAGATACTTAATGACACTAAAACTAGTTTCAAAAGGAGATACTAATTTGCACAAGGAATCAGCACTAAAATAGTCACATTAACAAGACAAAAATGAACTTCCTGAATAGCTCTAGAATGATTTTGAGCTGCATTTTGAGAACAAGTATAAGACACATCCTGGACAACTGAGGGATTAAAAAGATATAAGACCACATAGTAATATAAAATAAAGTACAACTATGTAATATTGAAAATCACATTCTAGTGTCGAAAGAAAGAGTGTTTTTGATTATCAGTATTGAGTATCAAATCTTTTCCTTAGTATCGAAATTGAGTTTAAAATGTTCTGGTGACAACACTAGTGCAGACAGAGTTAAACCAGCACAGACCTGGGTGTGAGACAGGTCGGATATCCCAGTCTTCAGGTCTCCGACACAGGGCAGGGTGAGTGCGCGCGGGTCTATATATAACTGCAGGAGCGCTTTAGTGTGGCGGCCTCTCTCACTGCCCTCTAACTACCACTGCAACAGGCTTTAAGTACACAGCGCCAGTACTACATTCACCACAACTTCCTACTCCTTTCATCACAGCCAGGATTGTCAACGTGGAGTTTTCAGTAGAAACACACCATTCTTTTTTAAGATCTACCAAGCAAATTGATTAAATGTTTTTATTTTGTTTGTTTTTTAGGGTGAAAATTGGAACGCATATTAGATGAATTTGATAAAAAAGACCCACTAACAGAAAGAAATATGGAAGTTCAAGAACTATTTATTAACAATGTATTATGTTTCACTTTCAGTTTTGACGCCGACTCTCCCCTTTCTTTGCTCTCCATGCTAAGTCACTCCCCCTTCAGAGTGACATCACTACACAATGTGCATCCAGCGAATGAAACTACTGCACGTCACATCAGGTTTGTCATGTTGCTTTACAGTTTTGCATCATGTTTTTGTATATTTATGGAGAATTGTCGTGTGGGAGCATGGGTGACAGAGGCTTGTGGGCGGAGAATTTGACAGAATCTTTCAGCTCAGCAAAGATGCGGTTCAATCTCTTAAAAGGCAAGGAAAAAGTGTCAGGATACAAAATCAATATATCAAAATCTATATTATTCCCTATCGCCTTCGAAGCCAAATACTTAAAATCATTGACCTTTTTTCCCTTTACTATCTGAAATAGCTTCCGATATTTGGGAATAAATATTGCAAAAGAAATGTCAGGCCTCTTTAAGCAAAATTTTGAGAGTCTCTATCAACAAACAGATCAGCAACTTAAAAGACTAAACAACCTTCTGATTTCACTGGCTGGTCGTATAAGTATAATCAGGATGAATGTCTTGCCAAAGTATCTGTTTCTATTCCAATGTATGCCGATAATAATAACCAAAAAGTTAGTCATTAGGGCTACATATCATTAGAAATATCATGAGATAGATACCATTAGGGCTACATTCAAACTAGCAGACAAAAAAACATCAAAATTAGGACAAACCACATCTACTTTTAAGATTAAACTGGGACCAAACTAAAGCGTACCAACAACAAGTGCACTGTATAGTTTAAAATGTTATTCATAAAACATATAGCCTAATGCATATAGAAATGATATTGCAATCTTGGGGTTAAAACGCTGCTTAATTTGGCCACAGAGGGAATAAAGAGTAATCCCATGTCAAAGCCACGCTGTCTAGTTCTCTAGTTGTTCCAGTGACTAATTATGTTAAAATTACAAAGTGTGGCTTTAAATGAGTAGTTGTAGATCACACTTTACGAGCAGATCAAACACACATGATCTCATTGTTCTATGACATAAGGCTGTCCATGTGAATGACTTAGCTTGTGTTTTCTGAGCAAATATAAAGTCATAGTATTGTATGGGATCAGCTGGAATGGCCTGGAGGTGCCTGCAGTGTGACACGTACACTGCACAAAAGGTTAAAATGGGTTCATTTGAGATTGGTTTGAGTAGCCCTCACTCATTTAAATGCATTTACTTGATGAACCCACATTATTTTTGCCTGGGGGATCCAAAATACTAAACAGTGAAGGTCTGCAGAATCAAATAGCGAAGGACTAAATGCTGATCTCACGTGGGAGAAGTTTTGTTTTGTTCCAAACGATAGATGACCAATGAGCGCCTGTGTTTCACATACATGTGACAGAGAGTGTGGGGACCAGACTGATATCCATCTGTATGAAAAAAAATACAGAGTCCTTCAGGACTTATATTATATGACATGTTTCAGTTAATTTCAACACATTTTTTTAAGCACTTTATCTGGCAATGGCATGGTTGCAGGTTTCATAAATGCTATAAAACAACAAATCAATCTTGGTAGTAAATTGGTTTAGTCTTTATTTGAAGCAAATATTTGTAGACATTAAGCTAACAAATAACAGAAGTTTTGCACCAGAGAATGGCTAGTGAATGTTGTTGAGTCAAAACAAAATAAATATTCTGATGTAAAGCTATTTTTAATCCATGCAAGGCTGTATTGGTGCACACTCTCTGCAATGATAATACTTAACAATAAAACAAAGTCATGAAAACACATTATACTGTAAACGAAATAATTCCATATCACTGATTTAAAACAACTCAAACATAATTCATATTACAGTTCACACACTGAGTTAAAGGGCCTTTTGCCTGATTTTCTTTTACATATATTTGAGCAAAATGTTCCCCTAGTGCAGTTATATTGTATAAGCAGCTCTTGAGATCAGAATAAGTCTGCTGTGTACTGACTGCATCTAATTATAAAGTACTGAATGAGTTTCAGCAAGTGCATGTTAACATGCTAGTGGTTATTAGCTTTACTGTGTCAGCAAAATGCTCAGGCCTCTAAAAGTAGTGAAAAGCGCTTATAATCTCATTGCAGTGAACTAGTTCTGTTTTTCACACTTTTAAAACTATAAAAATTAGGTGCTCGGCCTTTAAGAAGGCTATTTGACACTAGTGCCTCAGATCAGGTCTATGTGGTGAATGACTCAGGCTGTAAACTTGACAGTCGACCCTCACACCTCCATCATAAACAAGTGCTGTAGCTGCAGGTTTACTGCCCACACTGATTTGACACTTAAAACCATTACACTGTTATGTTGGTCAAGACACTTCACCCACACATCTAATAAATACACACTTTAGTCCATCTATGCATTTAAAGAGGAAGTATTATGCAAAATAGACAGGCTGTGACTAGTAGTAATATAAATGAAATTATTCCCTTTTTTTTAAGAAATAATGAATGCATCAGTGCAAAAAATCAAATCTGCAGAATTGTTAAGCTGACAAAACCAGTTAACAAAAAATAATAAAACTCAAAAGTTGAATTGGGCCTGTGTTGCGAGGCGTCTGACTGGCTCCTTAGGTTTGGAACATGTCTCACTATGTGCCACTGGTCTGCCTGTGTAGTTTTGAACTATTTTGCCTCTGGCGCTTTCATATCCATCATGTATCACCGCATCAGTCCTCCCTTCCTCTGCACGCCCACCGGCCCCTTTCTCTCAGACCACCGGCCCCTCTCTCTCTGACCACCGGCTCCTCTCTCACCACCAGCCCCTCTCTCTCCCCCTCCCACCCATTTGGCAATAAAAGTGAGTTTGGACCCGGGGGAAGCCATTAGCCGTTAGGATGGCTGCAGCACCCACTCTGTTAGGTGAGCTGGAGACACGGACCGGAGCGTAGAGAAGAACAGAAGCAGGATTTGTCCAAACCACACACAGAGTTTTACTAGGAGACACTGGATAAAGTTGAGATAACAGAACATTTTTATATGAGTGCTAAACCTTACAGACTTCCGAGTTCAAACCACATACAACCACACAGTATGCTAACACAGAGGTGCAGAGCTGAGAACGCACTGAAAGTTTGTTCAGTCCATTAACAGAAATGCACACTGCCATCGTTTCAAGACACTTCTCACTCACTTCTTTGTGTGAGTATAAAAGGATAACCTTAGCTCTAAATTACCTATATTTTATATATTTTGGCAAAAGAACGTTTTTCCCTCTTTCAACAATGTCTGCCTATATGAAATTAAAGCTAAGTTACTGCAGTACATTCCTGGTAGCAGCCATGCCAACTGCTTACCTCAGATGGATGTTTTGTTGCTTTATATGGAATATTCCTCAGTAAGACTTTAGTTTGTCTAGACAAATAAGTTGTAAATCAGGTCTGTTTAGGTATTTTTGGTCAAAGATGGCAACAGTACTGCACATGTGTCAAACTCAAGGCCCAGGGGCGAAATCTGACCCGCCATGTCATTTTATGTGGCCATGACAAGGAAAATTAAAATGTGTGACTGTCTTAAAATGTCACTTTATCAGAAGATAGGCACTTATTTCATTGTCATATTTTTTTTTTTATATCTATGCAAATTGGCCCTTGGTGAAATTGAGTTTGACATCCCTAGTTTAGAGCATTCATAACAAAAGAAGGCAGATTGATTCCCTCTTAGACCAAGTTCTGATGTTGTCTCCTTAAACAAGACATGTCACTCATATTGCCTAGTATTGAAGTGGTGTGTGTGTGTGTGTGTGTGGTGTTCAGCGGGGCCGACGGCACAAATTGGCAGCTGCACTTCCATCAGTCCGCCCCAGGGCAGCCACTGCATATGGAGTGAATGACTAATCACTACAGCGTTGTGCTTTCAGAGGCCTCGTCAATCCTGTAAAATGCAAAACTCTGGGACAAAATTTTTAATATGAACACCTGTAATTCAACACAAGAACACGACAACAGAACGCTCCGGGATCTAGGATATAACCATCAACTTTCCACTTACAGAACAATCACTTTGCCTGATCCTCTGTCTCCCCCAGACAAAGAATTTGAACCCCAGCATGATCAAATTCATCACCAAACCCACAATCTCTAGTGCATTTTATTTTTGTGTGTAAACCTCCACATAGGCTGGTGCTGACAGCTGCAGTGGGACTGGCACTATGGGACTACACTAGGACCACCTCAGACTGGTCTACAGGACCCACCCTCTCTGGGGCTTAGTGGGGTGCTGTGTGTGTGTGTGTGGTCCGTAATGCTATGCCCTTGTTATGAAGTGCTACGTGCTCGGGACGCTAACCTAGGGCTTATGCTAACCCAGGACTTACACCCGAGGAAGTGAGCAGTGGATCAGACACATGTGCAGGACACGCAGGGCTGACAGCTGCCACCTGTGGGAGAGCGTTTAAATGGTATTGGAGACAAAAGTATATAGGGTTGAATGTTTTTTATCAAAGGAGCCACATATAATATTTTGATTTAAAATTTCATAAACATGACTTATCTGTGTCCCCAGATAAGTTAGACAGGTTCAAATCAAATACAGCTTTTACTGATAACAACTGTAATGCTGATTTATTCTTTACAAAAATGTTGGACAAGATGACCTAAGTTGTTTCTGTTATAATTTATTTTTTTAGTAGACTCTCTCTGATCTGAATCGCCACTACTTAAACCAAGGCTGACACCTGTGCCGTCAACACTCTAACACTGGACTAGCCTAGACGCGCGTCCCTTGTAAACTTTGCATGCAAACCGGACGTCCCGATACTGGAGTCTGAACGCAGCATAAGAGCACGGACTACGCTAAGTTTCTATAATGTAGTTTTAAAATAATGTAGCAAAAGCAAAACACAGATCGCTTACTGACTCTGTTTTGAAGCCCAAATAAAGCATGAATAAAGATTTTAAGTAATTAGATGGCAAAATCTGATGGCAACACTGTATCTATTCAAATTTTTAATAGATAATTGTTTGCTGTGTAATTGTGTAACAGAAAAAGACACGACGAACTGTGTGAAAGTTCAATTCACTTTGGGCCTTAGTAAAATCAAATTAAACTACACCTACTTTGTTATAATAAATAAAAAAAACAAAGATATACAAAATTATTATCTAAGATTAAAGATGAATTAAACTACATCTAAATAGATCCAAAAAAGGACAACTTACAGAATGACAAAGATATCAAAAAAATTGTGTTGCAAATTATAGCCTTAGGTGCAGGTTCTGTGATATCAACATTTACCATTCATTTAGAATTCAAAAAGTAAAACTGAAATTATTTAAAATAAACTAAAAAAAGATCACAGTTATTGGAAGTGCATTCTTGTAAACCAACAAATATCCCAGCTGTCAGCTCGGACTACTTAACCACTTTGACCCTTGACCTCAATCCTAACAATGTTTCAAAGTACAAAATAGACTAGTATTATTAAAATACACTTATATGTATTTTGCACCAGATATAGCCCCATGACTTAACACACTGAGCTGTTTGCGCCCTCTCTGCACCGCTTCATTAGCCCTGGTTTTCAGTTAGCAACCCGATCTCATCTGCGGGCCATTCAAATTAGTTTTCGACTTGTACTTCTTAATTAGGATCAAATGGAGACATCTTTGGAGAGCTGCGTAATGCAAGAGAGACGTCCAGACTGCTCCCCGGAGACAGGCCTGACACGGGGCCTAAGAATAGCCCAGGCCGGGACCTGTTAGCGAGGGGGGTGAGGAGGGTGACAGGGCGGGGGCATGGTGCCGATATTCCATGACACTTGGCCTCCTGGGACACGACCCTCCAAAACATTCTCCTGTCCTTCAGTTAACATATCTTTTACCTGGTTAGATCGACACGAGTCTGTTTGGTGCGAGGAAGGCTGTTTCTAAGCTAACAGGCTATGCTAAATTATTATTTTTTCAACTGAATGGTATTAAAGTCAAATTAAACACTCTAACCTCAAGTATTTTTCGTATAATATGGCAGTTTTAGGGGTAATTTTAGTAAATGTGCAGCTTTCTGGTCAAAAACTGAGCATATGCTACCTCCAGTGGCCACAGCTATTTCAAGTACTTGATGACATCACGCAGGACTTCCCTGATTACAGCCGGGTGTTTCTGATTACAAACGCCTGGCTGCAGTTGGGGTGGAGTTGGAAGTGTGGACCAATCACACTGTTCCCCATATGTCCAGACCCCTCCTCATCCCTCATTCTTTTCTTTAGTCCTCCATGTACTGCTCAAGTTAAAAGCTCTATTTGAAATGTGGGTGGAGTTAGGTGTTTAGCCACATTTTAAAGTATGTGCAGTATGTATTTTTGGTGGGTGTCTACGACCTGCTTGCCTTCATATTATTACTATATAGACTTAATGGCATAATATGGAACATTCCAGATAAACTCCATAGAAACAAACAGGTGGTGGTCCTCCTACTAGCAAAATTTCATACTGCATTTTTAAGTTGTTGTTGGACTTTTAGGTCACAACATAGGACTTAGACATTTGAAACATTCATGACATAAAGTTGAGTTTTTATAAACCCACTCAGTTCCTTGCACAGAAATCAGGGATGGATTACTTTACTTATTTTCTTTATAAATGCATTATTAAATACATATAACTTATTATGAGAGGGTATTGCACTACTATAGGGTATCAGGTGCCAACACATAATATATTTAGATCACCATGTTACCTTTTACTGTTTTGACAATGCTATATTCTCAAAAAAAAAAAAAAAAAAAAAAAAAAAAAAAAAAAAAAAAAAACATATCAAAATTGGATGTTCTGAGTCCACCTCCCCTTGACTCACCGTGCTAAGACACTCCCCCTTCAAAGCGCTAATCACATTATAATTAGTGAGCATCCCACTAATGAAACTACTGCACATCACATCAGGTTTGTGAAGTTGTAGTGTATCGTTTTGTATCTTACTTTTGTATATTTATGAAAAATGACATAGGCTTGTGGGTGAGCATTCGAATAGTGCCCAGGAGAGATCGCTAGATTACACAAACATGCATAGATGACATATAAAACCACTTCAGACATGTTTGTTTTTGATGACGGAACAATACTATAAAATGATGGAAAGCTCCAAAAAGTCAGTTCTCCATAATACCCCCTCTTTAAGTGATAAAACATGACAGACCACGTATACGGCGCTTTCTAAAACCAACACCTGAAAAGTTATAAAAAAACCTGTCTGGGGAAAAAACATTTACCCCTGGCTCCTCTCAGCCCTTTAGAACCAGTTAAATATGAAAAATGACATTCAAGCTTCATTGTACTGGCCGCTCGTCATCTCCCATGCATCATTCATGTCATGCCTTTGTGCTGGTGTCAAGCCTCGGCCGGTGATTCACTGTTCCCCTGGACCCGGGCGCTGTCTGCTCTCCCCGCGCTTCGATAAGACCGCCGCATTTGTCCTAACGAGCTCATTGTACATTCACGTCGGCTAATGACTTCTCCTAATCGTCAGCACACACATGGCACTCATTTAGCAGGGTTTGCCTTTAATGACCGCTGCCGTATGTTAGAGAAATGACTCAGTTTTGCAGTTTTAATGCTGTCTGATTTGATGCTACATTCAATCATTTCAATTCCACTAAACATGAAAAAACAGCTCCTGCACGCATCGGTAAAAAGGTCCAAAGTGTGTATTTGTAACTCTTTGATGAGATTGCAGTTTGATCCGAGAAAAAGTACGCAATTTGCAGCTTGTTTACTATGTAGGAAATTTGTAAAGCTGATTTGCCAAACTTTTAAACACACCTCATAAAATTTTAAGTATTTTGAAGAAGAATTTTCTGTTTCTGTGTAACTAAACAGCAAAAATGTCTGAGCTTCTGAATTGGAGTAAGCCATTTTTTTTTTTTGCACAATATAACATTTGATGCCGTGACATTAACTATATCCACTGTGCGTTTATTTAGTTTCAATATACTGTAGGTGATTGACCTGTAACTTGGTCTGGTACTGTCTTATATTAATGGATTCTTTTTCCAGACTAAGTTTAGTTTGTTTTTCATACCTGACAGTTTCGGCTCACTAGCGCTCTTCCTCAGAGTGGTCACGTGATGTTGCTGCGACGTGTCTGATCGGCTGATTTAAACGCGTGTTCGGGTTTCTATCTTCCTACTGATGGAAGCAGGACGAAAGCGCCATCTGCAGTCCGACTTCTTCAGGACAGTATCCCAGGTGTATGAGAGTAAAAAAAGTTACTCTCACAAAAAAAAAAAAAATCTGTTAAAATAAATGAACAGAAGACCAGATGAAGCTCATTGGACTGGTGCTATCTCGCCCGACCAATATCTATACTCTGCCTCATCTCAAGTGAATTTCAGTGGTGCATGTGAATCATCGTTTACAAACAAAATCAATGTTCTTATTGATTTAGCAGAAATCCGCAGTCCTCTGTTCTTTTTCCTCGTAAGCAGCCGTATTTGTTTTGTCCCCTGGCTAATCCACCTGTCAGTCACACCCATCTGATTTTGGGGAGATTCACCGGTGACCAGACCCACATCTTCATAGCAGTGACACCACGCTGGGGGGGTTTATATGTATGTGTATGGTGGAATGTTCAGCAGCTACCATGGTAACACAGCGCACTTAGCAAAAACTGTCAAAAAAGTGTTAAGATTGACTGAAAACTCAACAAAAAATACAAAATGGATGCAAACAACACATTTTCATGAGCTTTTTGATCAATATGAGCGTTCATGGTCCTGTTTAGGTGTTTAGGTGATTTTCAACAAAAAGGTCAGAGTGCCTAACTGAAAAACTGTTGGCTAATGCTAGCTCGCGTGTGACTGTAATTTTATGTGTGAGATACTTGTTTAACAGCACAAATCAGCTCACCTGTTGTCGTTCCAGCTATGTCAGTTCTTTCTGGTCAGACTGTGTTCAAATAAAGCTCAGATTAAAGACTAACAGAGCTTGAGACAGAGCAGTGTTTACAGTTAGCGTCATACTCTTAGGGAATGTTGATTACCTCAGCTGCAAAGTATCAATTGGAGAAGTGTGTATTCTGGATCCCAGGCAAGTACCATCATGTGCTTGTCTGTATAGAGATAAACAACTGAGTACTGCAATACTACGGACAGTTCAAGGCAATGCAACCATCACCAAGAAGACAAGCAGGCGGTGGACCCATGACATTAGTTTGATCATTTTTTTAGGCATTAGTTTGATAAATTTTTGTGTGTTTTGTGTAATTTTTATTCTTTATTAGTCCCTTACTTGAGTAACTTTTAAAAGAAATTGTACTTTTCAGAGTATCACAGCATACTTTTACTCCTACTCTAGTGATATTTTACTGAAGTAACGGTACTGTTACTTGAGTAAAATTTGGGTTTTTTACTGTGTTTTCCTTACTCTGAGTGAATCTATAAGTAACAAAAGCTTTATGTTGACAATATGAAATGATTTAAATGTTTGTACTTCTTACATCTCTCTTCAAATACGATTTAGTTTCTCATTTCTGTGTCTATCCTTTGAAAATACCAGATTTTGTGCATTAGTAAATGTTCTGTCCTTCAAATTACATTAACTTCATACTCTAAATCAAATTTAATGTCCAGACAGTTATTCTTTAAGTTACTCTTACTTGAGTAGTGCTTTTCTCAAATGTATTTATTTTTTTGTGTTTTATTCTTACGTGAGTAGTATTATTTTGAAGTAATGTTACCTTTACTTCAGTACGATTTTGGGCTACTCTACCCACCTCTGTCAACTTGCCATAATCCATTAGTTGACTTTGAATTCTTTTTACCCGCTGTACCCCAAAGTCTCATTGCACTTCCACGTACTTGCCGCCTGTTGTGTTGGAAATCTCCCCCATATGCCATGCTCTTTGAAGTCCTCTCCAAAGTCCATGTGGAAGTGGGTCGGCATGTTGCTTTTCTGGCCGGAACGCTCGGGCCTTTGGCACACGCTTCTTCCCAAACACACACGCATTTGCTTAGACATTTGGACTTGGAATTATGGCTGCAAAATTAATCGCAATCAAATCGAAATTGCAATTTGAGTGGATGCAGTTAGCAAAGGGCAAAGGCTGCAATTTTTGAAGCACCAACATTTCTTCCATAAACAACAAAATCTCCTGTCTTATGAGTTAAAAACTGCTAACCCCGGTGTTTCAGTCTGTACTATAGACTGTATATAAATGGACATAGCTAACATGCTAGCCGCTGCGTTGCAAATAGGAAGTGAGCATGGATGCGCTTCTAGCTCCATTGACTCGTCATTTTGGTTTTACAATGTTCATATTAACCCACTCTACATGCATCTTTTTTCCTCAAGGTTGCTCCCGCTTAGCAACAAGTTTGATTGACAGGGTTGTTTACCACCCACCCCCTCCTAAACCAGCCGTGCAGGCAGGAAGAGGTGTTATCTTCAACAGCCTGGCTCCAGATTGGCTCTTTGGTTGCTATGATACCCGCAGTCGGAATTCCAAATATGGAATCAGCTCCAAATTGGCCCCTATATCTGCTAGACTCGATAAGCTTCATTTGACTGGAGCCGAACGCTATGGGCAACATTACACTCAGTTAGTTCACTTCTTTATACAGTCTATGGTCTGTACAAACATGTTCTGAAATGTGATTCTTGTGTTAGTCTGTAAGTTCATATTTGAGTCTGCTATTAAAACATGAATCACAAATCGATCACTAAGCTTCCCGGTGAATCCTTTTTAGCTTATTCCTGCTTTTCAGTGCATCTTAAAGGGTCCATATTACACTGTTTTCTGATCTATGTTATAATGTTGTTTCATCATCACAAACAGACCTGGAGTTGTGTTTTGTTTCATTCACACATGTTTAACACAAAAACCCTGTATATTTAGGCTGAGTTCTTCTCTCACACAGAAAACACTCTGTTCCACCTTGGTATGTCATGTCTTAATACAGGAAGTGCTCCACTATATTTGTAATCTCCATACACCTTCACTAAAATTTTTTGGATAATTTCATCCCTGGAATTGCCGATCTCTAATGAACTAAAGGTGAAATGTAGATGTTAATTGCAAACTACAGCTTCATGACATCACAAAGTGGAACAGAGCATTTGGAGCATTAGACAGATTAATTATAAAGGGTGACTCATGTGTGATTGAAACAAAACAGAACTCCAAGTATGTTTCTGATGAGGTAACAACATTCTAACATGGCTTAAATCTTACAAGAGTCAATTTTGCGTAATATAGGACCTTTAATGTAAAAGTGTCTTGAATTCCTTAGCCTTACAATCTTTCAGCTTGTGTAGAAATAGGATAGGGCTAATTGCTGGAGTTTATTTAAAATGGATTAAATTTTATTGCAAAGCAAATTGGCTGCATGTTTGTCGAGGCAGAGGTTATTTAACATTCCTTAGCTTTGCACGTTTCAGTGTTAACTTGAACTTTGACATACTTACAACTATGCCACCTTTAACATTTTTATTTACTTGCTTTGTTGAGATTACAATCTCTTTTAAAGGTCCCAAAGTTGTGTTTTATTTCATTCACATGTTTGAGTAACTCTTTATTATTAGTCTGTCTACATCTCTAAAGCTCAAAATGCTCTGTTCCACCTTGTGATGTCATGAAGTGGTAGTTGAATTTAACAGCTACATTTTACCTTTTGTTCAGTAGAGATTAGTAATTCAAAATGATTTTAAGTGAAGGTGTATGGAGTAAAAACACTGTAGAGCGCTTACTGTACTACCACATGACATCACAAGGTGGAACAGAGTGTTTTCTGTTTGAGAGAAGAACTCAGCCTAAATATACAGTGTTTCTGTATTAAAAACATAGACTGTATAAAGAAGTGGACTATGGGAGCATGATACCACCCGTAGCGTTTGACTATGGAAGGAAGGACAATTCCAAACCAACCAAAAAGGGAAGAAAAGACAAAATAAGGTCATAACCTCCAAACAAACTTCAGCAGAAACTAAAGACACAGAAAAAGTGTCTGAAGAGTGCACACTGATACTGTAGAACTTCAATCTGCTCAAGGAAACATCACTAGACCTCAGCTGCAGAAGGTGTTTGAGGTCACCAAAAGAGCATTCAGTAGAGGACCTGAAAAACCTGGAATCAGGTATTTTAATTTTTCTATTGTGTCAGTAAATCAAGATATGGACATTAATAACCCGTGGTCACTCCCACTCATTAGCAACAGGTTTGCGTTGCATTGCTAAGTGATCGCTCTCTGCTAAACCAGCGGTGCGAGCGGGAAGGGGCGTTACCTTCAACCGTCTCACTCCTGATTGCTCCCAATTCTCCCCTATAACCACTTGTCTTGATGAGCTTCATTTGACTGGAGCTGAACTCTATGGGTGACGTCACACTCCCTTAGTCCATATCTTTTTACAGTCTATGGCGTAAATGTCATTTTTAAGTAATACGTGGTTATAATGTTCAATTTTGTGTATGGATAAGGTGGAGACTTCAATACAAGCCCTTTTGGGTTTTTGCCGCATCCTGCATCTGCTTTTGATATACTCTGCCCCTTTTATGCCCTTTGTTATATGCTATATATGTGGAAAATAAAAAATAATAATAATTAAAAAATATTGTATATAGGAATAAAAAATACTCAGAATACAAAATTTTACAGGATATTTTGTATTCTCATAGAAGAAACTAATTATGTATTGAAAAAAAAACATCCCCTTTTCTTTCTTACATTTTTGTACCTTTTGGATTTGCAGAATCCCATACCGTTAGTCACAAAGTGTATATCAGTGTACACAAATATGCACCTGTTTTTTCCATCTTAATTTAAAGTGTTCATTCCCCATATATTAACTCACATGTATTTTTAGAACAGTAGTTTTCTCCTCAGACCACATCCCACCAAACACAAACCTCTCTCCAATGATGTGAAGAGTTTATTTATCAGGGCCGACGTGGAGGGCACATCCAACCTGAGCTGAGTTTTATGGAGCTTCACACTGCGCCTCAGAGCCAGTCAAATGATCAGGGACGTTTACAGGTTTGTGAACGTGAGTAGATCCAGATGTCAGACTGTGTTAGTGTTTCATTTCTACCATATTTATCATCATAACTTTAATTTGCTGTATAAGTGTACTTGTCTGGGATCCAGAATACACACCTTTTCAATATTTCATGAAGATCGAAGATGTGAGTCCGGTCACTAGTGAATCTTCCAGTTTTCAAATGGCCGTGGTAGACAGCTAGATTAGCCAATCAGGGACATGCATGGTCTATACGTATTAGAGAAAATATCACAGGGGGTGAAAAACATGAGCATGTCTCACTGAAACAAAATGATCTGACTGCACAATCACGTTTGACCGGGCTTGAGACTCAACAGAGGACATGGGGACCAGACTGATATCAATCTGTATAAAAATACAGACATTTATTTTATTTTATTTATTTATCTTTATTTATACAGGAGAACCCAATGAGAGCACTTGGGCTCTCTTTTTCATGGGTGCCCTGTTTAAAATACAATACAAATGGAAAAACAAACAAAAGAAATAAGTCCATATACATTAACATTAAAACAAACATTAAAAACAGGTGCAGGTGTGTGTGTAAAAGTTTGTTACCAGATTATTAAATTGTGACTGTGTCACCAACGTATCCAGTTTTGCTTTTCGTTGGAGTGTATTCCATTTTTGTGAAGCAAAACAGCTAAAAGCCTGATCCAGCTAATCCTTAACCTTCCACAGTCACATGATCTGATATGAAATGTTCAAGTATCAATGATTAATAAGCAGGTGGACACAAGACTGACTCTGAGTGACATTATAACACAAGGGCCCAAAAAGGAGCCCACTGTGTTGAGATGACTTGAAACAGTGTGTGACAGTGGATCGACACACTCCGCCCTTTGCCCGTAGGTATGTGTTGTGGGTTAAAATGTTAAAACCTGGGCATGCAGTGGTTAAAAATAATAATCCAGATAAAACTGAGTTTTGAACCATAACAGTCTTCGTTGGATTTTAAAAGTGTCTTTAAAATCAGAAATAATAAACTTTGTCGGGAGCTCGATCTTGCAATGATTAACAAGCAGTTGGGATATTCTGTCAGTTTTTGAAGTAGTCCCTTATGGATGCATTTCATACAGTGCTGTTCTCTTCTAACAGACAGTGATGGCCAACCCACTTTTTCATAGAGAAACAGTGATGGGCTTCAAATCCATCACCTGTAATAAAACGAAGGGCAGAGTGAAAGAGAGGATCCAACGATTTCAAAGTAGAGGCTGGTCTGCGTGTACAGTGGTCCCTCGTTTATCGCAGGGGTTACGTTCTAAAAATAACCTGCAAGTAGTCAGCCTTATTTTTTTTACAATTATTATAGATGTTTTGCAGCTGTAAAACCCCTCACCACACACTTTATACACTTTTCTCACACAGGCATTAACATTTTCTCACATTTCTCTCTTGTTTAAACACTCTCAAAGTTCAAACCTTCTTTGATTATATCCCACTTCCTCGATGATCGCTTTAAATCTAACAGAATAAAGGAAAGTGAGACAGATCAGGCAGCTATTGTAATCACAGGCTTGCTAATATTTCTATTGGACTGAACAATTTGATTTAGCTGTATAAGAGTATTATAAAATGTAATGAATCTTTTGCACGTGTTTTGCCTCAGATGCGCCACCTGACTCCATCTTATTATATTGCGCTATTGATATTTTGCTAAATATTTAAAATGATGGTTATACGTTTCAACTGATGGAGTATTCAATAACTGTCATTTGCTGTGGCCTCTTTTCCAGGTACGTCTTTATGCTGAGGGTTTGAATAGACTGTACGGCACGTGGTTTACAAATGGAGAACTGAGAGGGTGACACAGATCAGGCGGTGTATTAGTCCCATTTGAGTCTTTTGATGCTGCAAAATGATGCAAATGAGCTGTTCAGATGGAAATGAGAACTGGACCCCCACCCACCGAGCATGTCATTACGGGTCTAATAGGACTGTGGCTTTCTAATGTGTTGTGAACCAAACCAACCCTCATGCGTGCAATTAAACACCTGGCACGGCGGATCCGGAGGGCCCAGTGTCATAATTCATAATGCGTCATAATGTGTCCTTTACTTCAACCCAAACATTATCACAGCTAAAATAAAGAGAGAGTGAATGCTTACAATTACGTCGCCGACTGATCAGTGCTAGCGCTGTTAATTTGAGGCTTTAGGGATATTATTGTGTTGAGCAGTGGTGAATGAAGTACTCAATTTTGCGACTTAAGTTAAAGTACAAATACCGGAGGAAAAAATACTAAAAGTAAAAATATCACATGAAAAAAAATTAAATAAAAGTATTGAAGTACCTGTTTAAAAATGTACTTTAATAGTAAAAATTTGAAATCTAATAAAGCACAGGTGTCAAACTCAAGGCCCGAGAGCCAAATATGGCCCTCCACATCATTTTATGTGGCCCTCGACAGGGTAAATTATAAGGTGTGATGGTCTTAAAATGTCGTTTCATCAGGAGACATGCAGTTACACAGCCATATTTTTACATCTTTACAAACGCATATGCAATATTTGTAACTTGAATAAGTGATAAATACAGAACCAGTTAATTGACAAGTTTAAAAAGTAGCTACTCCGTTTATTTTACTTCTAGCCCTTTGACGGCAGCCATTTTGCTGATGTGGCCCTTGGTGAAAATATGTTTGACACCCCTGTAAAAAAGCTTCAAATGTAGCTTTTTTTTTATTATTCTGAGAGACAATATGCTAACTCCACGCAGAAATTTCCCAGCTGGCTTGTGAACGAAACATATGACCTTCTTCCTATGAGGTGGGACTGCTAGAATGCTGCTGATTTTCTTTCTTTATTTTTATTTTTTCATACAATAACTATTCCAGAGTCTATGGGCTACCACCTAAAAAGCACACAGTCAAAGAACTCCATTAGCCCTATTACCCAATTACACCAAATGACACTTGATTGTAACAGATTCCTGCCAACAACACCACACTGTAGCACCCCGCCCACACGGCTTATGAATACACCCATTCATGCCTCGTTCTCAGCACAGTACAACACACAGACACACACGTCCTCTCCATCAAACACTTATTTTGACAGCTCATCTCATCTTCCCTGCACCATTTGCGGCTCACCTCCGCAGTTTGATGGAAAAGGAAACAGAGAGGTCGGAGCGGGTTCGTGACCTTTCACCCCTCTTGTGACACCTGAGAGGCCTGTTTGTGCGCTTGTATATGTCCACATCATGTGAGAGGCACGGGTCACCGCGCTGCCACCTATATGTTGGTTTTGGCCGGTGCGTCTGTCTGCAAATGAAGTCTTCGCAGTCAAGGTAAAAGCGACGTTAGCCGGAGATTTCCTGATGTCTTGTTTGGAAACTGTCTGGTCTGGTCAGCTATTTTGTTTTGTCTACGTTACATGAACCGTTTGTGTGGTCCTTTGATAAAACTATTGCTTACAGCTTTTGCGTTTGGGTTTATTTCACGAGGTATTTTTAGATTTAGATTTTTTGGTAACACGCTATAATAACTACACTGTTTCAACAAAAACTTAATTCATAATGAACAAAAGTGTATTAAAAAATGGGTATTATGGAAAATGTGTGTGTGTTTTTTTAGATTTCTACCATGGTATAACGTTGTTCCCTCATCAAAAATATGCCTGAAGTGTTTTATATGTCATCCATACATGTTTGAGTATTCTTGCGGTCTATCCCGGGACCTATCCAAACCCTCCTTATGTTTAGCTGTGGCGATTTTGTCCAGTTCTCAGCCCACAAGCCTACGTCACCCATGCAAGTTTCCATAAGTATACAAACACATGATACAAAACAGTACACTATATGCAGTGAAATGCATGGCAATTGTAATGTGATAGTGCTCTGAAGGTTTAGTGACTTAGCACAGAGAGAAAAGGGACAGGGCACTTGGAGAGTCAAAAATTAAAATGAAATTCATAAAACATGTCAATATGTTGTTTTGAGTGAATATAGTATTTGCAAAACAATGAACGCTAAATATGTTATGTGTTAACTATCAATACCCCATAGAAGTGTAATACCACCACTTTAAGAATGATTCAGTAACTACTTAATTACAGTTAGGATTTAGGGTTATAAGTTAGGGCATTAATCAAAGAGCAAGCCTAAATGTTGTTTTTTTTTAATAAACTATGTCTTCAGTACAATTTTAATTAAAGCTAATTACGGTGTAGTCACTGTAAAGTATTACCCATTTGGTCAATACAAAGTGGTGCTGATGTGGATTTATGTAAAGGTACAGTATGTAACTTTCTCGTGGCATGTCATCTGCATGATTCCATGGACACAGAAAGTTAAAATCAAACTTCTGAAAATTCCCCATGGAGAAAGATACTTTTTATGCCATTGTTTTGAAGAGTACAGCCAAAGAAACAACATTCCCATGGAAACAAGCAGGAGAAGGCTTGTTTGTGGAGATGCAAGTTCGCTCAGAGTAAGGAGGCCTGCTTTTAGTTTTAGTTTTTTTGTGTGAAATACACACAACCAAAATGTGAAAAACATGCTTTTATATTAGTCTATTTTCTTGGCTGAAAAGTTTTCATATTGGCTTTAATGTACCTGGCCCAAGCCTTACGAAGCAAACAAGTTGGTCATGAATTATTATTATTGAGCCAGCAATGCTGAAGATGGAAAAAATACAGAGGAACATGTTTACTTCTACAAACAGGAGATTAGTGGTTCAGTTTCAGCTCTGATCTGTGTTTTCACCATTGTGACCTTGAGCAAGACACTTTACCCACCTTGCCTGGGTAAAAATGTAGTATGTGTGTGATTTATGTTGGTCAAAGAGGTCATAGGTGCACACCGGCCGTCACATTTGACTCCACAGCTGAACGGCCATCAAAGTCACAGAGTAACCAAGTACGAGGAGTGAGCCTACTCAAGTACTTTGAGGAGGCAGTCATGCAGGTGTCAGGTAAAATGCATATGTATGTAAGGATTATAGATAAGGTTGGATATTTGTAACTATTTCTACTAGCTAAATGATTAAAGCTTTTAGATTTTGTGGATTTTCATGCTATCACAACATGCATTTTGCTAATGAAACTCCTGCACATCGCATCAGGTTTGTGAAGTTGTAGTGTATTGTTTTGTATCCTACTTTTGTATACTTATGAAAAATGGCTGTGCAGGAGCATGGTTTACATAGCCTGCATTGTACAGGCTCATGCTGCTGAGATTACTCAAATATGTAATACCCCCTCTTTAAATGCTTGTGGGTCACATAACTACTTCACTATAATTTAGATTATAAATAGTTATCATAACTGTTACACAAATAAACATAAATACTGCTATGTATATGTGTAATATTCTATGTATAAACTTAACTCCCTTTCGAGCTGGTGAAAATGGTCTTGTTTGCTGGAGACCTACATTTATTTACAGTGACATTTTGCTAAATGTGTTGTGCCTGTTTTTTACTGTGTTAAAAATGTGAAAATCAGAAGTAGTTCATTCTAAACAGTTTGCATTCTGAGCATTACAATTAGTCACCCCAAAGAGTTTGTAAGCATTTTTCACAACTGTCTGTGACCAGTGTGTAGTTCGGCCGTAACAGTAAAGCTATCAACAACTAGCATCCTAACAAGCACTTTCTAATTATCAGCCAATAAAATGCTTTATAATTAAATGGAAAGAGTAAACATCAGAAGCAAGACTTGCTTATACAATATTACTTTGGTGATGTCACACCCACTTAGTCCACTTTTTATACAGTCTATGGGCAAGACACGTTATATTGCTTTAATCATTGAATTTGGTTATGTTTTATTGTTTAACTGTATATTTATCTCTGGGAAATTGAATGTGACAATGGACACAATATAAACAAAATTAGTTCAAGTCATTGTTGCATGGTGTATATGGTAAAATCCTGAAAATATATAGTTTTGGTGTAGAGAAAACAGACTTGCACATGACTTGACAGATGGTAATAGAGACACCATACGCTCTCCTTTAATCAGAGCCCACACCCCCAGGTCCTTATGAATGTGCAGTCAGGAATGCACCGCCTCACTTCCTGTTCAGCCCCCTCAGCCCCGCCTTCTTTTCATTCATCATTTTCACCCAGCCTTTATACTCCAGCACATCCCGCCCAGTGAGGACAGAACAACTACTGATACAAAGACATAAACGCCAAACTGGGAGAACACTGGTAGAACCCCTCACTGCTGCTGAAGAGAGGGCGAAATGCTAAGAAAGATTTGTAGATACATTCATATAGAAACAAAAGTGAAACTAAACAAAGTATCACATACATTAAGTCAGATCCATGTTGTTGTAGAATAAAACGAGTAGCCAGGGAGTTGGAAAAAGAAGCATGAGGAAGTTTATTTACATCAGTACAGGACCCAGGACCCGGAGACATGAACCCTCTATTGATAAGATATTGTGATAGCGTTGTCCATTCCAGTCCAGTGCAGTCCAGTCTGACTATTCTTCTGTTGTAGGGAGTATTATACCTTTGTTGACATAGACCAAAATAACATGACTAAGCTGGCAGTTTATGACTTTTTAAAGACATTGTTTGTGTGCAGATTTAAAATGTCCTAATCCTTCACACTAGATAATTAAAAGTGTTCCATCTATGTTGCTAAACTTGGGCTACATTTTTATGCCAGGTGCCCTTCCTATCAAGACCAGCCACATACTCCGCTGTGCCACTGTGACCCCCTGCACCTATACATAGAAATACAACTAAAAATGTTAGAAGGGGATATCCAGTACATAAAATTAGCTTTGTTATGAAGGCATTCTCTCATCATAAGCTTAGGTGTATAATTCAAAATAATCAGACTCTGGATCCTACATGCTGGGTTAAAAAATAGCCATTAACAGGTTTATTACAATTTACAGCTTATTATGATGACTTTTCACTATGAGGAGGAGGGGTCTATCAGTTCTCCACTCTTAAACACGAAGTGAATGAGCCCATTTCTATTACTACGTCGCCATATGTAACAACACGTAAAATAAGCATCTATGTATGTTATAGTTTAATATTAAATACCTAAAAAAGGACAGTATGTCTCCTTTAATGGACGTACTGTGCTTTGGATATCATGATGTCACTGTTTAAATCATATTTAGCATGAGCTACTACAGTAATACAATCCTCCTTTGGGATTTTCATACCAAGGTTTTATATTGTAGATAAAACAAATATATGTTGTTGTGGGGTGTTTTAAATCAGATTTTGGATGCATTTTATGAAGTTTGTCATTTTCTTGCCACCATTCATCTTCAGACAAAGCTGCAGTTTCATTTAAATAACTGCAGTTTTACTTAATGGTAAATCATGGCCTGTAAGGGAGAGAAGACCCAAAGGAGGATACGTAGGAAGAGACCCCCCTCATCCATAGTAAATAATAGGCTACTTGTCACAGTCTTATATCTGTATAGGCTATTTGTTTTTGTTTTTGTTTCTAAGTTGTTGTTGTTTTTTTAATGCCCTCATTGCTGCTCATGTCGCCTCAAGTGCCCTGGTCACCACTAACAACCCCAACCACCACCCAGACTACCCTAAAGTGGAACCAGAGTGTCCTGCCCACCTCCTCAGTCACATATAAGCCCCAGGGACATGTTTGACCACGTTTAATGTTTCTCATCACAAACAGACCTGGAGTTGTGTTTTGTTTCACTCACACAAAACCCTGCATATGCATATTTAGCCTGAGTTCTTCTCTCAAACAGAAAACACTCTGTTCAACCTTGTGATGTCATGTGGTAATACAGGAAGTGCTCCAGTGTTTTAAACTCAATACACCTTCATTAGAATCATTTGGATGATTCCAGCTCTGGAATTGCCCATCTCTATTGATAAAAGGTTGGTAATAGGTAGCTATTAACTTGAAAACTACAATTACATGACATCACAGACAGAACCGAGCATTTTGAGCTTTGGAGATGTAGACAGACTAATAATAAAGGGTTACTGAAACGTGTGAATGAAACAAAACACAACTCCAGTTATGTTTCTGAGGAGGTAATGGCATTGTAACATGTCTCACACGAGTCCATTTTGTGTAACATAGGACCTTTGACTTGACCCCGTGCCTGTTCACCCTTTCCGCAGTTGTTCCTGTAATTATGAATATACAATTGAATCACTGGGTACCATCATACTTCATGTAAACGTGGCCATGGAAACAATTTGAAACCGTGGTATAGAATTCCAGAGCGGATGCCAGGGTGACATCTTGTTAGCAGTCGTAAATAGAAACACGACACAGTAAAATGCCCTTCTATATTTACAGGCTAGTCATTAATATTACACTCACATCCATGCATTTCAGGTCACTTCCTAGCCGCCCCTGGACTTTTATGCATGCGTTATGGGATCTTCGAGTTAAAGTGTGTCTAGATTTTCTCTTATGTAATCTTGTGGAGAATCTGGCTCGGATTTTAAATCAAATACCTCTCTGGCCTCAGTAAGCAGCCATGCTTGGAGGCTCTCCATGTAAAAACACAGAGGATCATTGTGTTGTGTTATTGCAGGAGGAGACTGTTTACAAAGGGCTGCTGGGGTCTCTGCTGCAGAAGTAATGAAGAAAGTAACAATGTGAAAATGCATTTAAAGAGGGGGTATTTTACTTCTATGACGTATTAACTGCACATAACATATTTTCCATGTTACCTTTTATTATTTTGAAAACTCTATATTCATCTAATACTTTTGTTTTTGATGGCTCTGAGGCTCCCCTCCCTTTGCTCTTTGTGTTAAGTTATTGTCTTGTGGGAGCATGGGTGACTTAAGCTTGTGGGCTGAGCATTGCACAGAATCTTACAGCTAATCATAAGGAGGGTTAAACGAGGGCCCAGGACATATCACAACAATACTCCAACATGCATTGTGACATCTAAAACTTCTGGCATGTTTTAATGAGGGAACATCATTACAAGATGGTAAATTTAAAAAAAAAATAATAATAAATGCATAATACCCCCTATGCCCCCTCTTTAATGAGAAATTTAATCAATAAAAAATAATAACAGGGTTCCTTAAAGTTTTATATTGGAGGCATATGCTGAAGAATGACTTTTCATGTGATGTAAGACGTGATAGAATAAGCACAAAACGCTCCCCCGTGGATGTTCAGTTTACGTCATTGATAAGAAAAAAGTCCCTCCTTAGATAAGAACATTGGTGGATATAGACTGGGCTTAGCAGGATCCTGGGGTTATCTGTGGTGTCTCAGCTGTTACAGCGTTAAACATTTCACATAAGCTTGTGATCCACTCACAGACGCCTTCACTATTCTCACCTCTCTGAAAAACAGCTCTCAGACGACCTGCTGTATATAGAGATTATGTATGCCATGTGCTAATAATGTAAAGCAGAAGAGTCTATGTTTACCTATGTCTATTTTTAAAAGCTACTATTGGCTCTCAACTGTCTAACAACAACAAACCCCGCCTGGTTTTACCTTTAATAGTAAAGAAGATTCATTCTGGTACTTTATTATATAAGGATATAATACAGTACCTGCAATGATCAGGACACCTTACAAAGTGATCTGCTGAGAGTGGTAACTCTGCAGTGTTTTTAGGGACTTTACTGCATGACCAAAAGTCCTCTAACATGCACAGTTTTCCAATAGTCAATAAGTGAGATATTTTTCCCAACAAATTTAGATACCTGTATGTTATTGCATACACATGCATCCATCCCCTTTTAAAGTTTGCAAGGTGTATCACAATCAAATCAAAATCACATTTGCAATTATTGTGATTGTGAATTATTGTGATTATTTATATAATTTGATTTGCAAATGAATTATCCTGTCTTTTTATGTAAAAAAACAAAACAAAAAACCCCACAAAAAAACAAAACAACAACAAAATCTATAGTTTAGACCTTTACAAACATGATAAGAAATGCAGTTTCTTGTTTTAGATTAGCAGATTTCAGTCTTCCCTGTTACTACTACTACTACTACTACTACTACTACGGATAATAATAATAATAATGCATTAGCCTTATAGTCTTTGGTGCATTATTCATTCGCTCCTTAGCTGGTGGTGGTAACCTACTACTGTAGCCACAGCTGCCCTGGTGCAGACTGGCAGAAGCAAGGCTGCCAATCTGCGCCATCGACCCCTCCATCCACCACCAACACTCACACACACACACACACACACACACCACTTTCAAACTAGGCAAAGTGGGTGAAGAGTCTTACCTAAGGACACAATGGCAGTTTTGTCACCTGTGGCACCTGATATTCACGGTGGTCTCCTGTTCAAGTCCTGACCAGGCCCAGCCCTGTTGAGCCTCTGAGATCTGATGAGATCAGGCTTTGACAAGGAGGTTTGGCCACTAATGTTAATTCTCCTTGATAAGTTTAAAATGTGCACTTTGAACAGAATCCTCTAATTAAAATACATCAATCGCAAGTCTAATCGTAATTGCAATGCTTGTCTGAAAAATTGCAATTAGATTTTCTTTTTAATTCCCTGAAAAGCTGAGAAGCAAAAATAAGTATCCATCCATCCATCCATCCATCTTCTTCCGCTTTATCCGGGGCCGGGTCGCGGGGGCAGCAGTCTAAGCAGGGACTCCCAGACTTCCCTCACCCCGGACACGTCCTCCAGCTCCTCCGGTGGGACCCCAAGGCGTTCCCAGGCCAGCCGAGAGACATAGTCCCTCCAGCGTGTCCTGGGTCTTCCCCGGGGCCTCCTCCCGGTGGGACATGCCCAGAACACCTCCCTAGGGAGGCGTCCAGGAGGCATCCTAAGCAGATGCCCGAGCCACCTCAGCTGGTTCCTCTCAACGTGTAGGAGGAGCGGCTCTACTCCGAGCTCCTCCCGTGTGACCGAGCTCCTCACCCTATCCCTAAGGGTGCGCCCGGCCACTCTGCGGAGGAAGCCCATTTCAGCCGCTTGTATCCGCGACCTTGTCCTTTCGGTCATGACCCAGAGCTCATGACCATAGGTGAGGGTAGGAACGTAGATTGACCGGTAAATCGAGAGCTTCGCCTTCCGGCTCAGCTCCTTCTTTACCACAACGGACCGATACAGCGACCGCATCACTGCAGACGCTGCACCGATCCGCCTGTCAATCTCCCGCTCCATCCTTCCCTCACTCGTGAACAAGACCCCGAGATACTTGAACTCCTCCACTTGGGGCAGAGACTCACCACCCACCCGGAGAGAGCAAACCACCTTTTTCCGGTCGAGAACCATGGCCTCGGATTTGGAGGAGCTGATTCTCATCCCAGCCGCTTCACACTCGGCTGCAAACCGCCCCAGTGCCTGCTGCAGGTCCTGGCTCGAAGAAGCCATCAGGACAACATCATCTGCAAACAGCAGAGATGAAATCCTGTGGTTCCCAAACCAGGCCCCCTCCGGCCCCTGGCTGCGCCTAGAAATTCTGTCCATAAATATAATGAACAGAACCGGTGACAAAGGGCAGCCCTGGCGGAGTCCAACATGCACCGGGAACAGGTCTGACTTACTGCCGGCAATGCGAACACAGCTCCTGCTCCGGTCATACAGGGACCGGACAGCCCTTAGCGAAGAGCCCCGGACCCCATACTCCCAGAGCACCCCCCAAAGGACACCACGAGGGACACGGTCGAATGCCTTCTCCAGATCCACAAAACACATGTGGACTGGTTGGGCATACTCCCATGAGCCCTCGAGGACCCGATGGAGAGTATAGAGCTGGTCCAGTGTTCCACGACCAGGACGAAAACCACACTGCTCCTCCTGAATCCGAGGTTCGACTATCGGTCGGATTCTCCTCTCCAGTACCCTGGAATAGACCTTACCGGGAAGGCTGAGGAGTGTGATTCCCCTGTAATTGGAACACACCCTCCGGTCCCCCTTCTTATACAGAGGGACCACCACCCCGGTCTGCCATTCCACAGGCACTGTCCCCGACCGCCACGCGATGTTGCAGAGACGTGTCAGCCAAGACAGTCCCACAACATCCAGAGACTTGAGGTACTCAGGACGGATCTCGTCCACCCCCGGAGCCTTGCCACCGAGGAGCTTGCCAACCACCTCAGTGACTTCAGCCAGGGTGATGGACGAGTCCGCCTCTGGGTCCCCAGTTTCTGCTTCCTCCTCGGAAGACGTGACAGTGGGATTGAGGAGATCCTCAAAGTATTCCTTCCACCGCCCGACAACATCCCCAGTCGAAGTCAGCAGCTCTCCACCCGCACTGTAAACAGTGTTGGTGAAGCACTGCTTTCCCCTCCTGAGGCGTCGGACGGTTTGCCAGAATCTCTTTGAGGCCGTCCGATAGTCCTCCTCCATGGCCTCCCCGAACTCCTCCCAACCCCGAGTTTTTGCCTCTGTGACTGCCCGAGCCGCGGCACGCTTGGCCCGCCGGTACTCATCAGCTGCCTCAGGAGTCCCACGAGCCAACAAGGCTCGATAGGACTCCTTCTTCAGCTTGACGGCATCCCTTACTTCCGGTGTCCACCACCGGGTTCGGGGATTGCCGCCGCGACAAGCACCACAGACCTTACGACCACAGCTACGAGCAGCCGCATCAACAATAGAGGTGGAGAACATGGCCCACTCGGAGTCCATGTCTCCAACCTCCCCCGGGATCAGGGAGAAGCTCTCCCGGAGGTGGGAGTTGAAGACCCCCCTGACAGAGGGCTCCGCCAGACATTCCCAGCAGACCCTCACAATGCGCTTGGGCCTGCCAGGTCTGTCCGGCTTCCTCCTCCGCCAGCGGATCCAACTCACCACCAGGTGGTGATCAGTTGACAGCTCAGCCCCTCTCTTCACCCGAGTGTCCAAGACACGCGGTCGGAGGTCAGATGACACGACAACAAAGTCGATCATCGACCTCCGACCTAGAGTGTCCTGGTGCCATGTGCACCGATGGACACCCTTGTGCTCGAACATGGTGTTTGTTATGGACAAGCTGTGACTAGCACAGAAGTCCAATAACAAAACACCGCTCGGGTTCAGATCGGGGAGGCCGTTCCTCCCAATCACGCCCCTCCAAGTGTCACTGTCGTTACCCACATGGGCGTTGAAGTCCCCCAGGAGAACAACGGAGTCCCCGGTTGGTGCACTGTCTAGTACCCCTCCCAGGGACTCCAAGAAGGCCGGGTACTCTGCACTGCTGTTTGGCCCGTAGGCCGACACAACAGTGAGAGACCTGTCCCCGACCCGAAGGCGCAGGGACGCGACCCTCTCGTTCACCGGAGTGAACCCCAACACGCAGCGGCTGAGCTGTGGGGCAATGAGCAAGCCCACACCAGCTCGCCGCCGCTCCCCGCGGGCAACGCCAGAGAAATGGAGAGTCCAACCCCTCTCAAGAAGTTGGGTTCCAGAGCCCAAGCTGTGCGTGGAGGTGAGGCCGACTATATCTAGCCGGTAACGCTCAACCTCCCGCACAAGCTCAGGCTCCTTCCCCCCCAGCGAGGTGACATTCCATGTCCCCAGAGCCAGTCTCCATGTCCGGAGATCCGGTCGTCGAGGTCCCCGCCTTCGACTGCTGCCCGGATCTCTCCGCACCCGCCCCTCATGGCTCCTCCCGCAGGTGGTGGGTCCACGGGAGGACGGCCCCACGTCGTTTCTTCGGGCTGGGCCCGACCGGGCCCCGTGGGGAAAGGCCCGGCCACCAGGCGCTCGCTGCCGAGCACCCACCCCAGGCCTGGCTCCAGGGTGGGGCCCCGGTAACGCCAGTCCGGGCGACGTAAGTGGCCTCGTTGTTACTCTATAAAATATAAAAAAAATATAAAAATAAGTAAAAAAAAATAAATAAATAAGCCTAGTAAAGATAGAAGGTGTGATGAATAATTAGAATGTTTGAAATGCATAAGGTAAGTGAGGAATAACTTTGAACCACTGCAAAGCATTTAAAATGATGCAGTTATGTTTTTCCACATTTAAGAATTTATAAATCTGCTACAGCACCTTTAATGCAAAAATGTAAGAATAGTTTGCAAAGGCAGCAATTCAAAACAACTCCCATCAATGGACACAACCAAAGCAATCAGTGCTAATTAAAAGACTACACCACAAAAGCCAATCTCATCTGGACTTTTCCGAGATTGCTAGAAACATTCCACACTTCTTCTGCTTATTTAGACTGAGTTTAAGAATTAACAGCCGGATCACGTGTAATCCGTTATATTTTCTTACCTGGGAGCAGAGTTGAAAGACTGGCCAGTGCACCAGTTAAACCAACACTACTCTATTGTAACGTATTGTGTGAAAATGACCTATAAAATCACGCTGACGGCTGTATATTTGCATAAAGACAAGTTCATTACCGTGACAACCTGTCTGCGTGTTGGGATAACCTTAGAACGCTCGTAAAGGATATGTCATCAAAATAAATAGAACCTCTTGCTTGCTAAACTGAACAATCCTGCCTGAGAACTGGGAACGTTGTCTTATCTGTTTCTTTCTTTTCTTAAGACTTTGGAAATCCAACTGACAGTCCTCCCAGGTTCAACAGCGCTCTGGTACATTTCCAGTTTACTATCCTCATTAAACGTCACATACAAGGAGCTTTCCTGACGGCTGGGGTTTCCATACAACACAAATCCGCTGTGACGTGCAACCAAGTCAGTTTATTTTGAACCTGCATTAGCTTTGTTAGCCGTAGAAATCTCATGGAGTCCCTTTTGTGATTACAGCTTTTAACTTCATTATTAACCCGTTGGCCCAGCTGATTCTAAGATGGCTTTTCATTCTGCTGCTTTGTTTAATAATGCAGGGAAGTATGATAAGGATCTGTATCTGACACATCTAGGGCTGTATTAACACTAGACTTTGATCCCTCACTCACCTGCGCAAACGAACCAAACCCAGTGACGTCATCATAAAGCGCTGTGCTCGAAAGTGCTTACGCTTTAGCAGAGGAAATAAGCCCAGCAGCTGGAAATCTCTGATATTGTGAGTCAGATAAGAGTCTTAACTGTGAGGTTTTGGATTCAGCAGCTAAGTAAAGCATTGGGAGCAACATGAGGCAAGAGGCTGTGCAACTTCTGAGTCCTAAACATGAGCATGCATTGAAGTCAATGGGCCGTGCGCATGTTGCTATTTTAGCCTTTAGCGGCTAGGTACATCCAGTCCTGCCCTGCCCATCGACTATGCACCCCCTATGAGACTTTGTGCAACGAGAGAGAGCGAAGCGGCTGCGAAGGAGGCAAAGGAATAATAAATAAATTATAAATGATAATGTTTATGCTTCCAGGAGCTTCTGAGCCATGTTATAAACTCGCGTCCCGTTCGTGACAGTTCGGCTTGTTCAGATCGCTCACATGTCGTACCACATGACCACTCTAACCAATCAGCCCTTGAGCTGATGCTAATGATTAAAAAGAGGTTTTTAAGACAATAGATGGATTTTGAGGTGAGAAAAAGTTAATGATCTGAAACTAGGTCAGAATCGCCACAAAATTTGACTTTTGTGAACGCCGTAAGTGCCCTGTCAGCTGAACATGAGCAGTTTGTGATTACATTACGCTCTATGAAAACAAAAAAAAAATCCTTTCTGGACAGGAGGGATTTTTGTGTTGTAGTACCAATGAGTGGCCACTAATCCAACTCGAGACAACTCAAAACTAACAATACCCTATACAGTTATTTTAGTAGATCCATGGTTGCTGTCCACAGTCCTTATTATAGCAGTACAAGTAACGTTTAACGATTGATCTCCCCCTGCAGCTACCTTATGAGAATACACTGACTCAGAAGCAAATTAAATAAGGCAGTATAATCACATATGAAAACATATAATGTGGCCAAATATATAAAAGAGACAGGGTTTCCCAGGAGATCTCTCTTCAGGTCGTGTTGACCATGTTGCAAGGCTGGCTTAGTTCCGCCGTGTGTTTTGGATATTTTTGGTACGGAGTTCATTTGGAGCATACTGAGCAACCTGTTCTGTTAAAAACTTTTTTTTAAAGATCATTTTACTGTCAGAAAAGTAGTAGTCAAGGTGAGTAAAATGTCTAGTCAGAGCTGGGATGAAATACATTAAGTTGTTAAAGCCAACATCAGGAATCTTGAATTATTTGCTTTCAGTTGTCCTTATGTATGTTAAATGGTTAAATGACTTTAAATTTAAGTTCTAGATTTACAAACGAACGGTAGTCCAGTGGATGGCCTCATTGAACTGACTGTGTTTAGTCTAAGTAGGTCATAGAGCCACAGGAACTATTTCGTCAAATATTGTCTTTGTTTTTCGTCTGAGGGCTACTGTGTCAAATATGAACTACAGGTTTCCTCATAAACAAACGATCTCCAACACACTCCATCATATTTAGACATCCATCGCCTTAACTGTTTTAACCCCCAAGATGAAAAATGATAAGTTCCTCACAGCCCGCAGCTTCGCCTGTGACCTTTGACCTCTATAGGGACTAACACGGGACTGATCAAACCGTGAGTGAAAGCCGATATCCACTGACGGCTAATGCTAAATGACACGTGATACTCAGTGATCTGACCCCATAGTTGTGCTCAGTGACCTGCACGTCCCAGCCAGCCCCAGACAAGTCCTGACTGTTTACCATCACCAGGTTCACCTTAAAGCCGCTGTACATGATTTCTACAATTTTTTTAAAATGTGAAAGCCATAACTGGTTAATTTTAAAAGGTTTGGAGTGGCCTCACTTACTTAATACATTCCAAATATCCCAATCATTCACCGCGATGAGTTTATAAGCACTTTTCACAACTTTCAGAGGCCAGAGCGGAGTTTTGCCACAACAATTAGCATACTCACTGCTCATTTCACTAATATGCTTTCTAACTCGAGGAAGTCGGCATACAGTTGACATATTTTGACCTCATGTGCTGCCTATACATTACGGGCCTCATTTATCAAGATATGCAAAAAAAAAAAAGTGGAGCAAAAACCCAATGCAATTTCCCATAGAGACGCTAAAGATAACGCAGCGCAGTTTTGCTCTTATGAGTCAATAATGTTTTCACTAGCAACAGTTGAGACGGAGGAAATGCAATTGAGTGTTTAGCTGCTCCTGTCAGCTTTATTTTAAGTATAAGAGCTAAAACTGTGATAATATAATACGTTGAGAGACAAGTACAAACATTTTGCACAGGACAGAAGCTGCAGTGTTGTTTTCAAAGCAGCTGAATATGCAACACACCCACAAATTGCACATGTCATTTTTCAGTTCATACTCACAGTTTAGCGCATGGAATTATAACTGAGGCCTTGTATCTGCACTGGGGCAATACATTTTTTTTCTCAAATATATCAGGTACAGAACTTTAACTTGAGGACTCTGCAAAAAGATTAAACGTGAATTATATTACTCGATTTCAAAATATTAATGTTGATTTAAATTACTGATTTGTTAATGTGTACTTACTGAGCAGACTGATTGAATTTGTGAGGGTTTATTGTGCACTACAACCTAACCTCTTGGTGAGTCAGCGCTCAAGATATTTCTGTGCGCTCCATGTAGCTCCGCCCTCAAAGTATTATTCATTTACAGATGCTCTATTGCTGAAAAAAAACATTGCAAAACATGCGCTCTTGCTATAAGTGCGCTTGCCTCTACGCAGACCTCACCTGGCTTGTCCTGTTGGTGCTTGTATCCATGGAGATGATGAAGTTTAATGCCCTGCTGTGTCATATCTCTATGGAAAACAAGCAGGTGCTCCATCCCTCACCGGAAAAGTTTGTAAGCAGAGAGTTAAAACCATACTGTACAACTATATCAATGTGGGCAGATACATTTAATATCATACTATGGCTTTAAAACCATCTGTAAAAAAAATCTGATTTCACTTCAGATTTGACAAACAAAAATATGTCTTATGTCAAGTTAGTTAAACATGTTGACCATATAATCTAAAACTACTATGACGTCACATGATAGTACCTTTTAACCGTACACAATGTTTTAAAGTAACAGTATTACTTTACACCTGTAACCACGACACCACTGTGAGAAGGTCAACACGGAGAAAGCCATTTAGTTTCAAAGCCACTGGAAATGAACACATCTGTCATGCCCTTGTCTGGATCTCTCTGTTTCCTGCTACAAATCTTACATCGCTAAATCATCACGCTCGCAACAAGGCCGTCATTACTGCAAGGAGGCAACAACTGTTTTGGCCCGTTCTCACATACCTCTCGCCTTCGCCCTAGCCTCGAGCAACCATCCTAACCAATCTATCTGACAACATTTGGGTTTCTTCATTCGGGCCACGGAGTTGTCTTTCAACACCTGTCCGATCCACATATCTGCGCACCGGTAAAGACACTGTAATAAAGAGGAGGGACGTGTCTTAGATCATGATGGTTCAATTTAGCTCCGGTCTGCTGTCTCCGCTCGCTCAGGGATTTCTGTCAACTTACATTATAAGTGGACTCCGGTATGAGACAGTGCTTATTAAAGAAAGTATTTAACACTAAAGCTGGATATTTGGAAGATTTTAGCCTAGTTACACTATCACTCAAACGTTTGGACATGTTTTTGCAAGGCAAGGCAAGTTTATTTGTATAGCACAATTCATACACAAGGTAATTCAAAGTGCTTTACAGAATAAGAAAGACATTAAAATCACACAAATCAAAACATAAATAATCATCCAATCTGCAACTCTCTCACCCACTCGTTTGCACCCTTTAAAAACTCTCTCTCGCACTCTTTAAACACTGTCTTGCTCAGTTTAAGAACTTTCCCATTACTTTACAAAACTTTCCTGTCACTTCTCAAATACTTTCCTGTCATTTTACTATGTCTAATAAAAGTCCGTCAGTCCATGTTTCTTTTGTCATCATAAAATTACCATTAAAAGAAAAGAGTGCAGAATAAAAACCTTTCAGTCGTATGCACAGCTAAACAGAACTCCACATCACTGGACCCTGGGTTGCACTCTGCTCCCTACCCTGGTGCTGCCCGCATTGTTGTCTCCGCTGCACTCCACGTTCCGCTCCTGGATCCTGGCCAGCACCTGGCCTCCTGCTCACCACCAGATCAACCCTTGTTTCTGTAATATTATTTCACAAACTGTAAATAAACACTGTAAATCTGCCCCGAGTCTGCATTCCTTGGTCCGCTCCTGCACCTGCCGTTATGACATAACGATCTCGCCATCATGGACCAAGCGGACTCGGGACCGGGTTCCTTGCTCCGCCCGGCATTCTCCCACCTCGGAGAATTCATTGGACAACACGACCTGCCTACCCTGCTTACCTGTCTGTCTCCTGCTCACGGGCCTGTTCCCCACTTGCTGTCCTGTCCCGACCGGTCCACTCCCAACCTGTCCTCTCCTCGTCAGAGCCGTGGTAGCTCCGCTGGACACCGTCTTCCATCCAGGGACCTCCTCGTGTCCTCTGCCCCTCCTTGGGACCCTTGCAGCTCCGCTGGACACAGCTTTCCATCCAGGGACCTCGTTGTGTCTTCCGCCCTTTGCCTGGACCGTTGTTGCTCCACTGGACAGTCTACCTTCTTCCCCAAATTCAGCCGGCCCGCACCAGTGACATTTGCTTTGATCACTCCTTTGAACACTTGATATTTTGTGACTCAAAGCACAGCTCTGGGGTGAAAACCATTTCAGGAGACTTCATCATAAAGCTCATGAGAGAAGGCCAAGGGTTTGCAGCGCTGTTGACAAAGCAAAGGGTGGCTACTTTGAGGATTTGAATATAAAATTTAAAAAATATATTTAGCTTTGAGTTATTTAACTTTTTTCTTTGCTACATAATTGCATATATTTGATGTCTTCTGTATGTTTACAAAATTTGAGATGGTGTCTCCAAACTTGACTGGTAGTGTATGTGTTGTTTCTGTTAGTAAAGGGAGATTAAGATGTCTTGTTATTTTATGGTGGTCTGAAATTGAAATGAAGATATGTATGTGGGACATATTTTGAAAACGTAAACCGTTGCCATATAGTGACATATGTACCAGAGGTCCTCCAATGTGCTGGGGACTGCACAATTACTGGAGCTTTAAAGGCTGGAAACTTGTCCTAATTGTGGGAGACTCCAGTGTTGCAAGACTGCACAATAACTGAGTGTCAACTGTCTAGTAGTCTCATCTCTCAGGTAGGTTGGATTTCTGGGTTGCTCAGGCCTTGCTGTGTGGATTTTGCATGTTCTCTCTTTGTCTGGGTGGGTTTCCTGCAGGCGCTCCAGTTTCTCCTGTCAACCAAAAATCTGCACAACAGGCAAAATTCTCCAGCTAAGGTAGTCTTGACCAAGACTAGCTCAAAATCTGGGTATCCGAGTGATGTCTCAATGGCATTGAAGGTGGATCAAATGCAGTGGACTCTACAAGGACAAAATGCTACCCTTAACTTTGACTCCTCTCAGTCTCTGTCAGTAGTCTTCAAATGGGCGTTTCCTGCTGAGCTAAAAATGATCCTTAGAAGATTCAAAGATCATCCTCTTTTGTTGAATGACCAGTGACAGAATAATTACTTCTAAAAAAAAGCTGAACTCAGAAAACGTCTCAGTTGCCAATGAGGCCTTCCCTAGCCTGAAGCAGATGGATGAACTAATGGATTGGAACAGTATCCAAATGGTATTAAACCGTACTTTCCGCATGATCTGAAAGCCACCTACAATTTTCTTAACCCCGATCTCAAACGAACACCCTGTATTTATCACCAAAATGCAGGACAAGCACTTCTTTTCACTGTGAATGTAAACAGCTCCAGTATGGACAGACCGTTGAAATACAGACAGCAAAGATGATCTTTTTAAGAGTCTCTACTGAAAGTTGAGGTGATGGGGAGCTGAAGTGCAGTCACCCAGTACTCCTTAGAGGCTGACGTATACTGACCATATTGAATAATGTGTCAAACAATGACAACACATTTTCCTATCAAAAATACACAGTGATACCGTGCCAATTGGCTTCAGAAAATCTTTGTCAAAGTCTTAGTTAAAAACACCTAGCTTGAGGATTTGCCTATTCTGCATGTTTTACATTAATGAGAGAAACCTGAGCACAAGGGAAATCTTTTCTGTGTCTGGATGGGGCGACCAAAGCATGTTCTGGTTTCAGACAGACTCACATCTGCAGGGTGTATCCATTTGGAGTTAACATGGGCACATTCTGCCTGCATCTACAATAGTCTTCTCTGGTCTTTTTCTGGCATGGCTGCACTGCTTCTGTCACTGCAGAAGTGATAAATAAACTATAAACATGCATCTTGTATTATTTATCATCTTTGTTACAAGAAAGAGAGAAATCACAGAGGAGCGGACTAAATGGGACATCTGGATGGAGGGCGGTGAATCCAAGCACATGACAAGTTCTAAACATCTTTCAGTTTTGGGATTTTATAAAGAAAAGAGTATCTCCTTGGACTTAAGTTTAGCTTGAACGTATCAAGTGTTTGTTTGTCTACTACATGTAGAAATAAGAAGAAGCTAATAGTCTTTGATCATTTAAGATGATGAACATTCTCCCAGTTTATGTTAAGTACAGTGATATAGCACCACACAATGTCAGATTATACAGGTTATAAACAAAAAATGTACACCTGAACAAGAAGATCACAAGCTCATGTTATAGATTATTAGAGATAGACTGATATATTGTTTGGTCGATATATCAGTCCGATATTTGTACTTTTTAGTCTCAGCTATCGATCTTGAATTGGTAGCTCATGTTGTCTTGGTTATCCATTTCAGTTCACATTTCAATGTTTTTCCCCTGAAAATGTTCCAGTGTGGAACTTATACAGTATCTCCATGAAGACAAGCAGTTGTCACTACCAGGCTGATCAGACCTGTGTCAGGAAAAAAAGGTTTTTCAATATAATTTCATTTTGGGCAATAAAACAAACAGAAAGGTGCACTACGTAACTTTCCTGGTGGAGGGTCTACTACCTGCTTGTCTCCATGGAGATAATATTCCACAGTATCGCATAGTGCATTTGTCTTTACTCCCAAAATACCATATAAAATATGCATTCTTACTGTGAGCGAGTCACCTCTCCACAGATCCGAGCTCCAGCTTTGGCTGCTGGCGTCACCTTGTCTCCATGGAGCTAGATAATATTAACTCTGGAACATTCTAGTCAAAGCAATTATATGTTCATGTAGACAAGCAAGTGGCAGACACCCACAGCCACAAGTCACACAGTGCACTTTTAAGCTTAATAAAATGGTAAATCCATTAGTTGCACAGTGATGTAAGCTAGCAAACCAGCTAATGTGTGCGTCTGAGGTTATGTAAGTATTGGGAGACATTTGGGGTCAGACACACAGTTTGCGTCATAGCTTCCTCCTGATGACGCTAACAATACAGCCTTATCTCTGTATTCTCATTCTGTGACTGGGTTAGGTGGATCACAAGTCTTCACATTTTACACGCTTTGGGCTGGTTCTACCTACTTTCTGTGCCTGTCTGAGTAAACCAGGAGGCAGCTGCTCCTGAATCATCCTGACAGTGCATACAGCGCACGGGGACTGGAGCTGCTATATCCAGAGCCCAACGAAGCCAAGCAGAACTAAGATATTTCCAAACCATCTGCTGAATGATAACGAGAGGAAAAGATGTTTCATATCATCTGGTTTTGTGTTTGTTTAAAGGAGCTGTACCTGATTTTTATCATCTTAAAAACATGAAAAACAGAACTAATTCGTTTTAAACGGTTATTCCTTATGTATTCTGTGCATCCTAATTATTCACCATGATGAGTTTATAAGCACTTTTCACAACTCTCAGTGAGTTTTGCCGGGGCAATTAAAGCTGACAAGCTTACTAGCATGCTAATGTGTAAATCCTTAATATCAGATAATAAAACCCTTTCTAATTAGAAGCAGACAGTACACAGCTGACTTATACGTACTGGGCTTCAGGGGTTTCAGACTGGGTTGATTCAGCAGTCTGACTATTTGGATATATTTCACAGCTGGATATCTTAAAAAACTCATCATAGATTTAAATGGGAGTTTGGCAGAGATTGTCCTGTGACTGTGAGAAGGAAGGATGCCTCACCACACATGGACACACCTGTTGGGAGTAGTGATGTGATGTTTATAAACGAGCCAGCTCTTTTGTATGGTTCCATAATGTGAACAGTTGGATTCAGAGCTCATTTGGTAAATGATCTTATTATTATTATTATTATTATTATTATTATTATTATTATTATTATTATTATTATTATTATTATTATTATTATTATTATTATTATTATTATTATTATTATTATTGTACACTTTTTATGCATAATTTCAATGGGTAGACACACTCTCACTCTCAGTTTGAACCATTTTAAACCATTAGCCTCAGTCAATTCTCTTGTTTAGTTTCTTGTTAAAGTGAGTTCTCATGTTGGCTTCTGTTGTGACACGTAAGTAAATAGTCAAAGAGCCAATCCTTTGAACAGCTCTTTGAAATGAACAGATCCAGAAGATTTGAATTTCATAAAGGAGCCGAAAGTCCCATCATTTAAGCCCTGAAGAATCTGCTCGGAGCTGATCCACAGTTATATTCTGAGTGTTTGACCAAAGTTTTACTAAATATACAACAACATATTTAACACGTTTATTAAATTATACACACACACACATGAAAAATCCATCAACTTGACCTACAATCAGTGAGACATTTGTACAAAAATATTCTTCAAAACAAACATTATCGTTGTATTTATACAGTTTAGTAATGGAGTAAACTAGGCATGCTCCTGTACACGTTGTATATTTACAGTCATTCATACAGTATCACCATAGCAACCTGTCCAACTGCGTTTACAATCCTACAATAGTGATCACATACAGAATAAAATAAATTGTACCCCACTTTAAAATTGTCAAGGTCAGGTGACACAAATTATTAGACAAACTTTTCTTTAGACTGGCCTAAATATATGCTATGGTTTACAGTGGGAGGTATTACTTTTTATATAGATGTTTGGTGCCCTCTGCTGGCAACTATGGGGAGTGAGGCAATTGACTTAAAAAATTGCAGCATTGCTATTGTCAAAATGACATTGACAATTAGATGCTTCATATTAATTTCTGTGTGTCTCCGTGGTGATAGAAACAAGCTTTACTTTGCCTGGAATGTTCCACAGTATGGCATAAAATCTTGTAAAGATGGTCAGATGGTGCCACCAGACCAAGTTACAGGTCAGGGTTTGGGTTTTTTTTTTTTTTTTTTTTTTTGTTATAAACTGTGTGTAGATGCTAATATTTTACAAACGTGATTTTCCATTTTAAGTTTGTGATTTATAAAGACAACTTGGTGTGTAAATGTTTGGTCATGTATATGGTAAACTCTTGTGTGTGTGTGTTTATTGTTTCTTTTTCCATTATAATCATGATAATGGCCTCTACTGTTGTGTCACTGCCCTCACTTTGACAAGTACCTAACTACAAACCCTTCTCTCACTTTTGCATATCCATTTAATATTCCTCACTTGTTCTCACTTGTAAATAAGCACTACATGTTGTAAATATTGATGTTTGCAAAATGAAAAAAACAAAAAAACAAACAAAACAAAAGACCTTGAAATTTGTGCGTCAGTGCCTTCAAAGACGATGACAGACGATCTGTGCTGAGACAGGTTTGAGGAAGTTGTGTTTTTATCCCTACGTGCACTTTTATTAAGATTTCCACATTAAGACTCCTGATCAGTGGAGAGTGGCGTCTGCTTACAGTAAGAATACTGTATTATTAATGTAGTTTATTCAAGGTATTTCAAGCAACAACAAAAACAGCATAATAGAAAAAAAAACACCTGTAATGAAATAAATGAATAAAAGATAGTACTTTACTTCCAAACTGTGGTTTCCATGGAGACAAGCAGGTGGTGGTGTTCTGTCAGTCTATGCACCCCCGTCGAGATGTGCATCATTGCGTATTTCTGCAGTTTTGTCTAATCATACAAATTGTCTATCCCCTCCATAGACTGTAAAAAGAAGTGGACTAAGTGAATGTGACTTCACTCATAGTGTTTGGCTCCAGTCAAATGAAGCTCATCGAGGCTAGAAGTTATAGAATTTAGAATTCCGACCGCAAGTATCATAGCAACCAAAGAGCCAACCCAGAGCGAGGCTGCTGAAGATAACGCCTCTTCCTGCTAAGTGACACTGTTAATCGCTAGCGGGACTGACCTCGGGAAAAGAAGGCACCTGATTTGTCTGTTATTAATGTTTATTTCTTGATTTACGGACACAATAGCGAAATAAAAATACCAGGATCATGTAGAGCGGGTTAATACGAGCATTTTAAGATCAAAATGACAATCCTGACAGCAGCATTTACAGAGAAAGGGGCCACAGTTTTTCAAAAGAAATGAATCTAAAAATGGCAGTATAGACAGCCATCAAAGATCATGTTGCTTTTGATTTGTTATAATAAAATCATGATAGTATTATGTTACTAAATTTATAGTTTACTTTATGATTAGGCAAAAGCAGCAAGTGCAGTAGTGAGGGGACGCACATCTGGACAAGAGCATCATACCGACATCACAGGGGACGCTCCACCAAGTAAGAAAAGTAAGAACTAAGTGCAACAGGCAAGTGTGAATCAAATAAAATCTATTCCAGGTATGTTTTTGATCAAGGAACATTAGAACATTACAACAAGTCAAATTAATGTAACATGACATTAAATAATAATAAAAACACTTCCAACATTTAAATTGTGCTATGGACAGCTGAAACATATTGAATTGTAAGTCACTTGTTTAACGTTGTACCTCCTCCGCCTTCACGTGGTGTCTTCTGTTTCTGTTCTTTTTCATCTCCTGCATGTGCTTCCACTTACTACTCCCTAAGCCTTTCCCTTTGGCCCGGCTCGGTCTCTTCTCCAGCCACAGCGAGTCGCAGTACTCCTCCAGCGAGCCGTAGGGGGCGCTCATGACCCGGAGGTAGTCCTTATAGTGCTGCTTGGATTCGGCTTTGAGGTGAGTTTCTTCGCCGGGTTTGGAGGCCAGCTGCACATGCGTTACGAGCTGTAGTTTGATTTTGAGGAGGGTGTGGGTGAAGTGGGAGTGCTCTTGGGCAAGGCACGTGTAAGAGCCGGCGTCTGAGGGCCGGACGGAGCGGATCAGGAGGCCTCGGGTGGTGTAGAGCATGCGGTCGTCTGCTTTGATCTGGCAGAGAAAACAAGAGATTTATGGTGTGTATACTGTTTAAAAAAGGTACAATAGCAACATCTTGACATGTGTGTGTAGAAAATATGTGTGTCTAGTTTCAAGAAATGTTTCACTTGTCAATTCAAAATCAACTGGTAAATCACTTCTTTTTCTTATCGGGAAATGTCCTTAAATTATGTAGAAATTATTTTGAAATGTCAATTTATCTTGGTTGTACAATAAAATAGCTGATGATTCATTTTTTTGCAGTTCAAGTCTTGTGTGCCTTACACACACATCATAAGGCCACTTAACAAAACTGAGCTGACCTTTCGGTGGCAATCGATCAAGTCTTAAGTCTTTGGACTTAAGTCCAAGTCGAGTCCAAAATCAGTGGCCCACAAGCCACTTCAAGTCTTTATACCACATTATTGAATACAGCTTCTTCTTTTGCAATTTGTATGATTTTTGGTGATAGTCCAGAGTGAGGACTGGGAAGTTTGTTCCTTTTTTGAGGAGAAACACAGTCATCTTGAGTCACCTCAAGTCACAGAGCTCTACGTCTAAGTGGAGTTTCCAGTCACAGTAATTGAAGCCCCACATCAGTTTTATCAAGTCTCAAGGGATTAAAATAGTGACTCAGGTCTGACTTGAGTCCAAGTCACGACTTGCAAGTCCACAAACTGATTCTCTCTCCAGAGTCTGAACTCTGCTCCAAACCACGTTTTCCTGACAGAGGATTGGCTGTAGACCTGCCGATGAAAAGGCCAAAGCTGATCAGTGAGGAACTGAAACCATCCTGATTCAATTAAAACTGAAGTAATCACACTGTAACCACTGCCATGATTATGCCCTGTCATCCATTCCCACCACCTGATAAAAGAGCATATTAAATCCCCAAAAATGTATATGCCAATTCTATTGAAACCAGATCATGATAAAAACATTTTCAATAATTTTTTTATCACGAGTCACTCCAAGTAAATAAAGTTACCCTCTTCTGAAAGTTCACATTTAACTGTGACAAATCCAGTTGTCACTCACTCAGAGCCTTGCAGAGGCTACCAACTGGAGAAGTAGGCAGAGAAAAGTGTGTAGTGTCTGTGTTTGAGCAGATATATGGCAAAAAAGCAGTTTGTCACAGGGATGAGCTAACAATTACATTTATATATACAAATATAAGACTATAATCTCACATTTTCCTCTCCTTTCCCACTGCACTTGTCTCAGACCTGTTCTCGGTGGCTGCTACCCCCCACCTCGCTGTTGAACCACAAGAAATTCACGCCTGAATTAGCACCAAGGTGAGTTAAACATGTTAATGACCCCTGAAGCAGGAAGCACGTTCAAATGTTAGCGCTGAGTGTCGCCTGCCACGCTGGGGTCAAGAGGTCGCGAATGTGGAGGGTGTTAGACAAAGGAAAGCCTGATGCGTGGTAGAGCTAGCGTGCGTATGTGTAGCAGCATGTAGCGTAGCGTGCTAATGGCTAATGGCGTCCGGCGTGATTGGTCAGGTGGCATGGGCCTAAACCAACACAGCTGCAGGATAACAGTGTGTGGGCCAAAGTATGAGCTCGAAACACATAGTTCAAGCGTTTAGTCTGAGCCCTGTCCAATGGAAAGATGGCTAAAGCAAATTTTGTTTTAGAAGGTGTTTTAAATTGTTTAATCATGCATTTAATTAAAAACATTCTTAGTTTTGTGTTTTGGTCCATTCACAATTTTACTCTGTCACACACTGCAGAGCTTAAACTCTACGATTTAAGGATAAAACATAAAGTGCTCCTTCTTGTATTTAAAGCTACGATCTGTAAGTTTATTTGTTTTTTCTTTTTTCACCAGTAGATAGCAGATGTGAAACCTATTCCCCTCTTCCCTCGCCTGGCCGCCCAGCATTAATGGTAGTGACATGATCTTGGGCTAACAATTTCCTTGGTAAACTACAACCTCTTCAATTTACATTTTTAAGGAAGTTCTATGGAAGCAAATGAAACAAGGACAGAGTGATGTAAGTAGCTTCAGTGTCCTGCTGACAGTCATGATGTGATGTCTGCACTTAACAGATCCGCTCTCAACTTCTCACCTCAGACCACATGCAGCTGGTTTCACCAAAGTGGCCTATTTATTAAAAACATTAAATCACCGCAGCGACCTATCTGTATTTAATAGCTACTTGTGCTCATTGTGTGTTTTTGGATTATGTGAAGTTAAGGTATTTAGAAGTACACGGGGCAGGTTTGCATGTTTTTATAATTATGAATTGGTTTAGTGGGATAGTACCTGTAGTAAATATTTAGCATAGTTTTGTCCCTTGTTAACATTGTGGTTGCTAGGTAAGTTAGGGAATTAACACTACGTATGTCATATCCATGGACCGTGTAAAGAAGTGGAGTAACGGAGTGTGATGTCGCCCACAGCGTTCGACTCTAGTAAAATGAAGCTCATGGAGGTGAGCAGTTATAGGGGCGAATATGAAGCTGAGTTTTATATTTGGAATTCCGACTACAAGTATCATAGCAACCAAAGAGCCAATCCAGAGCGAGGCTGATGAAGGTAACACCACTTCCCTGCCCGCAACACTGGTTTAGCACGGAATGGGCGTTTAGCAATGCTGTCAATCAAACCAATTGCTAACGCTAGCGGGAATAACCTCAGGAAAAGATGGTGCCAGAATCATCTGTTATTAATATCTTGATTTACAGACACAATAGTAAAATGAAAATACCGGGATTATGTAGTGTGGGTTAATATGAACATTTTAAGACCAAAAACAAGGCTAACTGCAGCAGCTACAGAGACAGGGGTGACAATACTTAATGTAAAGTGAATTGGAGCCAGAGTCGATGGATCCGAAATCACGCACATGATCCCTTCCCATTTTGAATGCGGTAGCTAGCAGGTTAGCTACGTCCATTTTTATATACAGTCTCTGGTTGTATCTGCTGACTATGTCCAACCAGGAAGTAAAAGTATAAAATTACATTTTAAATCTAGAAAAAAAAAATGCCTGATGTTTAGTAAAATCTTAAAACATGTTAACGATGCTTTAAAGAAATGAGTAGTCTAACCTGTCATATGCACTTTAAAGAAGGGCTATTACATTTTTATGGGGTATTAATTGTTAACACATGAAATCACCATGTTACCTTTTATTGTTTTGAAAATGCTATAATCACCGAAAACACCGTACTAAAGTGGTTTTGCCACTGGGAACCCCCTTTTGAGCACTATAACAACACAAGCCAAGTGCATCCCGCTACTGAAACTACTGCACATTGGTTGCATCGGTTTGTGAAGCTGTAGTGTATTGTTTTGTATTTTGCTTTTGTATATTTATGCAAAATGGTTGTGTGGGAGCATGGGTGACGTAGGCTTGTGGGCTGAGCATTGGACAGACTCTTACAGCAGACCATAAGGAGGGTTTGCATAGGGCTTGGGAGAGATCGCTAAATGACTGAAACAAACATGGGTGACGTCTAAAACCTCTTCAGGCATGTTTTTGAAGAGGGAAGAACGGGAAAGCTCCAAAAAGTACATGCTGCATACTACCCCCTCTTTAAGATTTTTGTGTAAAGTGGTCCAGATGGGCTGACTTCATTTGTTCAGGGATCAAAGTGTCTTTATCTGCAGGTGCATGGACAACTGACTCACCCTTTAATGAGTGATATGTGTAAGGCTGTGTATTTAGTAAGAACATTGTTATGGTCTGGACAGCTGTTTGGAGGTACAACTATTATAAGTCATTACAAACTCCCAAATGCGTGATTTAATAGAGTTGTAAACAAAACATTTCCAGAAAATGTTTTATGTTAACTAAATTGGTTTTGAACAGTTTTTGGTAAATATGACTTAACGCCTTTGTAATCCATTGCAGGGAGGCATTACTAAAGCCTTTAATGGGGTATTTAAACAAACAAAGGTACTGTTCAGAATTCATGTGCAGTGAAATGTGTTGTTATGGGGTGAATAATGCAGTGGGCATTTATATCTGCTGGGACACTTGTGAGTATTGGTGTCTCAGGCCTTTCGGGGAAATAGGAGAAGCCAAACACCATGCTAATATTAGCATTGTTAAGTTTTAGCCATGGCAGAGCAGCAAAAAGCAAATATTAGAAAGGCTGAACATAAAAGTAAAGAGAGTGAGGGGTCACAATGAGCCAAAAGGAGTCAAGAAACAGATGAACAAAATCACTGAAATTTTTATTAAGTTATATCAGCTGTGCAAGTATATTACATTTTCCAATTCAATAAAATACTCATACACGTAAGTTCTGCTTGTCTCCATGGAAATGTCATTGTTTTGTCATTGCTTTTTCGTGGCCAAACCTCTTTGTCAAAGCCCAATCTTGTCACATCTCAGAAGCTAAGCAGAGCCAGGCCTGGTTAGTGCTTAGATGGGAATACCAGGTGGTAAAGTGGTGTGCCAGTGGGAAAAAAAAAACAAAAAACATAGTGTCTTTAAGCAAGGCATTTCACCCATCTTGCCTAGTATGAATGTGGTGCGTGAGAGTGTTGTTGTGGTGGTGTTCGGAGGGTCAGATTGGCAGCCTTGCTTCCATCACTAATGCATTATTCTGATTGTCTGGAAAGTTCCACAGTTTTGCATTTATTCAGCCGGGTCACCGCTTTACAACTGACCTGTAACTTGACCTGGTGGTGCCATCTGCTTGTGTCTCCATGAAGATAGTTAAGTCTAATGCAGTACTCTTAAACGAGTCCTTGTGTTCTGGGAATGGTCTTGCAGAACACAATTTACTGTTTGCACTTAAGAGCACTTCATGGATGAGGCCATATGTTATAAGAACATCCAGGATCACTCTGAATTTTGCATTTCATCAAGTCTCTTATTGCCTAACTTTCCAGACCCCATACTGAGAATTTGAAAACTGTTCAGTCAACCCTTTTTGACTTACATAACAATGATGTTCTAAGACTGAAAAATTCCTCCAAATATTTATGCTTTTTAATGCGTTTTAAGGAGGAATCAGAAAGTGCATGAAAGCATCTAGGATCATGTGACTGCTCACTTAAACATAAGAGTGTGGGAAAGTGTGGAGAGGAAGAAGAGACTGACAAAGGAGGAAGGAGTGAGGTGTGAGTGGACATGACAGAAAACAGGTGAGAAAAGAAAGACAGGCTGCATCTGCTTAATGTTGGGGCGCTGCAGCTGCCAGACGAGGAGAAAATATAGGAAATATTCATCAAAAAAGTGAATGTGATTTCTAAATGGGTTTAATAGATTTCAGAGTTAGGTATTCATGATTAACGTAAGGGGAGAAACAATATGAAAATCTAGATTCAAGGTCCCCCTGCGTGTCTCAGTGTTATTATGTTATGTTTTTGCTTTGCAGTAACATAGCAGTAAAGCATGGAGACAAGCTGGTGGTGCTTCAAGGCCAAGTGACAGGCCAGACAGCTCAAGATTTCTGAGCAGTAAAAATACACATAGGTAAGTTTAATGCTATACTATGTAACATTCCACCCAAACAAATATAATTTCCACAGAGACAGGTGATAGCCACACAGTGCACATTCCAGTTTTCTTTTATATCCAGCACTACCTCCCTTGTGATTTCTCTTTGTGTTGCAGATTAGTGCATTTGCTCAGTTGATGATGAGGGTGAAATTTAGTACAAATAATCTCTGAATGTTACTTTAAAAGAAAGTACAGAGACTTTTGTTCCAACCCAGTTCCATATGGTCCCCAAAAACTTCTTTCTGGGGATCTGCAGTTAGGGAGTTGATCAAAAGCCCTTAATAGGGCTAAGTGGTCTTCCCCAAGGACACTATTAATGGATGTCACATTAACAATACTATAAAATTAGATGCACCTGACAACCGCTTTGACCAGACAAACCCCCTGCTGAAAATGATGGAATATACAGGACAGTGTGCCAAGTTGAACAGCAACTGTGCTTCTGTCTCTTCTTCCAGAAAAAAAGGTTATGAACAAAATGTTTGAGTTCTAAGAATAATAGTTCACTAACAAAAAGTGAAAAAAAGCTTTACTTCAAGTTCAAATACACGATCCATGGTGACATTTTGGAAAGCTTACATTTCCAAAGTGATTTCCAGATAACAGTGAACGTGGCCAAGAACAGCAGAGTACTCCAGACAGTCCACTGATTAATGAAACAAAAGCTGCGAATGTCCATGTCAGCCCCAAAAGAGGAGTTTTCTAGATGGAGTGTGTCAGGGCAGGCTGTCACTGAGCCAGGATATTGGTCAGGAGAATGGTTGTCCAAAAAAAAAAAAAAAAAAGCCAGACACTTGAAATACTATCAAAAGTAGAGAAGGTATTTGGCAAAAATACATGAAAAAGACAAATCTCGAGTATTAGAACAACCACATGGACATGTATTGAGTATCAGAACAACCAAATAAAAGAAAGAGGATAGTATCATTTTGCAACAAAAATTATGTTCTATAAAAAGTAGCCAAACCTCCTTGTCAAAGCCTGATCTGGTCAGATCTCAGACACTAAGCAGGGCTGTGCCTGGTTAGTAGTAGTTGAATGGGATACTGGGGATTTCCAGGTGCCAGTGGGGGCCCCTGGCAATCTTGCTTCTGTCAGGATGCCCCAGGGCAGCTGTGGCTGCAATAGTAGCTTAACACCACAGAGCGTGGAGTCAATGAATAATGCAGAAAATTGTATAGCGACTGTAAAAGTGCTATATAAGACTAATGCATTATTATTATTAAATTAGATTAAAATGATTGAGTTTGTGTACAACACTGGTCGGCAGTTTTTTGCTTTTTTTTTTTTTTTTTTTTTAAAGTGCTCTACTAAAATAAAGTTGGTAAAAAAAGTTTAGTAAGAGTTGAGTTGGTAAGAGTTTTTTTTTTCATTATATTGAAAAAATATATAATATAGTCAGTGAAGAATGTCAGCGAGCCAGTACTTTGTTCAGGAGTACAAAGTGAACATGGTGTTTTAATAGGGCTGTCCACTGTTCTCAATTTTAGAGCAAACTGGGTAAATTTGCATCTTTTTTGTCAAAAACATCTACATCAAAGTGTGTTCTGGCTCCAGTGTCCACTGCAGTTTCAAGTACTTGGTGACATCACACTAGACTGCCCTTGCTGCCTTGCCTTAAGTTTGAAATGTAGATATCACTGTTCCCTTTAGTTCTCCAGGTACTGCTCAGTTTAGCAGCTCAATTTGAAATACAGTTGAGGGCAGAGTTGAGGTGTTTAGTTCCCTTTAAGTTGGGTTGGACTTACTATTGTTACTATTACTATTCTTTTTTCCGTTATAATAAATTATCATTGTGGCATTGGCATCCAGTAGTGGTCATTTCCCTTGTGTCAAAATCAAGTTTGAAATTTCAGTATTTACTGTGACACAACTGTTCCTGTTCCTAGTGATTTCTATTGACATTTTTAGAAAAGACCATTTTCAGAAAAGACCAGTAATAGTAGTTTATCCGCTGTGATGCCAATTACTTCCACAATTGTTTTTGTTGATCGCTGAACTTTTAATGAAAAATCCATGTGAGAAAAAAGCACGCCACATCCAGTATTTCATTTCTCTTCCATTTTATGAGACAAATTGACCCATAAAATTATAGTCCGCAGTAAATACTAGACAATTTGTTTTTATTGCAGCCTATTGCAAAGTCCATGTAACAGATTTATGCCAACAGCCTGACAGTTATGGCACATCATTTCACTATCCCAGTCCAAAATTTGTAACATTTATAACTTTATGTACTCCCTAGATGATGTGAATGGAGTTAGCTTACAATCGCTGCCATTGTGTTAATACTGAGGGGATTGTGAAAGACCAGGGACCACAGAATATGTTTGTGCTGCTGTGATTTTCAGTAAGGTTCTCCTGTTACAAACTTGCAAATACAACATCACATGGAAAACACTTTGTGCCAAAAATAATGAATGTTAATACATTTAGATAAGGATAGTAACTTAGACTTTACTGTCCATGTAGGGAGATCTGTGCTTTGAATTTAAGCAACTGAGGCAATCTGGCTGGGATCTAGCTGTCAGGGGGAGCTGTGTACTTGGTTTAAAGAAGACATATTGTGCTTTTGTTTGCTATATATTTACATTCTATGATCATTATGTTATAATTTGGACATCTGAAACCGCAATATTGATCTAAAACGGGTGTCAAACACATTTTCACTGAGGGCCAGATGTAAAATAGATGTAACTACTTTTTAAACTTGTTAATTAACAGTTTCTGTAATTATCACTTATTCGAGTTTCAAATATTGCATATTAATTTGATGTAAAAAAAAAATATGGCTATGTAACTGCGTATCTTCTGGTAAAATGACTTTTTAAGACCATCAAACCTTTTAATTTACCCTGTCGAGGGCCACATAAAATGATCTGGAGGGTCACATTTGGCCCCAGGGCCTTGAGTTTGTCACATGTGAACTAAAACAAGGTAATAAAAGAAACTCTGCTGACTTCTACGTGGGAGCTGACTCCTGAATACAGGAGTGTAAAGATTACTTAAACATGCAGGAATCATGCCAAAATATAACTTTGAGAGGGTAAATTAGAAGGGAAACGACTAAAAAGACAATTTTGCATAGTAGTTTGGTGAAAATGGCAACCTTGATGAAACCCACCCAGGGACCAACCAGCTTCAAAACAACACATGCAAACAAAAAAGTAGCACGTGCAGTTTGTTGACGTGTTGTTCGTGATTTACTATTATTTCTGCTACAAAACTGATAAGTAAATGAGAGTATACAATGGGTGCAAAGTTGCGTGTTTGCTGTTGCTCCCAAAGTAATAAATCATAGTCAAGTGCCTACTAAAGAAGCACAAACAAACAACATCATTATTTAAAGTGGGACAATAACAAGACGTGAACAAAGCACGTTGCCTCCTCCCATACAGCGAGTAAATCTATACTATAACCCAGCATATGGAAATGTCCCAGAATCTTGTGTTGCCATATAGACACAAGATTTATAAAAGCATTATAAAACCCCCTTTGTGAATTTTTTTTTTAATCCTTTATTTTCTCTATATATTAAATTGTCGGAGTTCACAGTGGCAAAGGACTTAGCACTTTCACATTTTTACACTGTCTGTGAAATGGCACCGAGTGGAGCCAAGAAAAGCAGGTTACTCAACACAGCTAAATGGCTCATAAAACAAAAGGTAATATCCACTAGCTTAACATATAACTCCGTACAGCACATTCTGACCCACTCTATATCGCTCCCATACCCTGTCACCCAAAGCTCATTACTTGCATGTATTACAGTCATATTTTAAGAACTACAGTGAAAAGCCTTTTAGTTCTTACTGCAGAAGTCCTATTTCCACATATAGGCTGTAGTTGAACCTTTTATGCACATAAGCTTAGTTACAGAAAGTGAACGTGCTTGGAGGTATTTACGTGAATAAGTTGTAGAATTTTGCGTGACATCACATTATCACACACTGTTATGTACGGTGAGAATACAGCCTACGTATTATGTCAGACAGCCAGGCAAACTAGATTGAAATTAGCATCATCTGGCATATTACCTGACAGACATTTTATTCACAATAATAGGTGACCAATGAGCTCCTTCGTTTAACAGGCGTCACTGAAAAGTGTGGTGTTTGGTCCTGTTTGGTGCTGGTTTAAGCTGCAACGAAGGGTGTGAGGATCAGACTGATATTCCTAAAAAAAATACAGAGATATATCATTCTTGATTTGGCAGGCAAGATGTTCCATTAATATGCATTATCCCAAATAATAAATAAATACATAAATAAATGAATATAGGCCAAAGTTCACCATCTGAATTCAACTAAGCACATAGGTGAGAATTTCCTATTGGATACTGGACCGATTGACCAGATTATTCAATAAACTGATTAGCATATTTATTTTCTGATGGCATGCTAGATAATATAATGATACATGATTGTTATTTTAGCTTTATGCAAAAAAAAAAACCCAAAAACTCTTGTGAGCTTGTTATTGCTTGTAGCCATGTTATAATGTTGTTACCTCATCAAAAACATACCTGGAGTTGTGTTTTGTTTCATTCACACGTGTTTGATTAATGCCGCATTGTTAGTTTGCCTACATCGCCAAACCTCAAAATGCTCTGTTCCACCTTGTGATAGTTTTCAAGTTAACATCTACCTTTTACCTTTAGTTCAGTAGAGATATGCAGTTCCAGGGCTGAAATTATCCTAATGATTCTAGTGAAAGTGTAAGGAGTTTAAAACACAGTGGAGCACTTCCTGTATTACTGCATGACATCACAAGGTGGAACAGAGTGTTTTCTGTTTGAGAGAAGAACTCAGCCTAAATATGCAGGGTCTGTGTGTTAAACATGTGTGAATGAAGCAAAACACAACTCCGGATACGTTTTTGATAAGAAAACTGCATTATAACATAGATCAGAAAATAGTGTAGCGTGGGCCCTTTAAATATGGAGAACAACAATGCGGATTAACCACCAGTAGTAGTTGAAGACATTAGAAGCCACAACTTTAGAATAACTTAAACATACACATCTGTACCCCCGTCCGGTGGGAGGAAGGACCCCTGCAGGTTTTCCATCAACACTTTCTTCAGAACAATAGGTCACATGTCACAGCTCGACCGGACACACAAACAGAGCAGCCCCCCTTCCCCATACACACACACACACACACACACCCACACTTGCACAAGAGGAACAATGTTTCATCATAACCACATGGGGTGAGCAGGTGTCCTTCTAATGTTTTAGACTTGTATTCAATGTCTCGTCTAGTGCAGTCGCAATATTTCTAACTCGATTGCATCTCCACCCGCCTGACTCGTATTTGAAGGGCCTCCTCCTTTGACCCCACTCACCTCCTTTATCTTGTCATGTCATTCGTCAACAAATACACTGCCTGACCAAAAAGAAAAGTTACCACCTGGATTTAATCACATACACTGTTGTGGCATGGTCCTTGCTAGTGAAATTGTACTTTGTTATTGTATTTTCCTCCTGGAAATCGCGTTCCTTTGGCTATAATCTTCCACAGTATGACATAAAACTATCTATCTCCACGTTCCGAAGTATAGTTTTAACTCTCCATTTCCGTAGAATCATGCAGGTGACGTGCCAACTTCAGAAAATTACACAATGTGCCTTTTAACATCGCGGACTACTCCCCAAATAGCTACAAAACATAGTTCTTAACAGTAAATTGAAACTAAATGAGACACCTAAGTCATACATTTTTGTTCTTTATACTGTCAGATTTCCAATGCTACTTTGTTTTTACTATTTTTTCACATCTCATTTTTTTTCTTGTTCCTCCAATGTGTGAAAACATACCACTTAGAATAACTAAAACCTTACACAGCACCTGTTGTTGAAAGGAGACGATGAGTGGCGTACATTTACTTCTCTTTTGATCGTTTTCTTTTCCTCGTTACACAAAGCGTCTTTGTGTGTCCAAAATAGCACTATACAAGTTATTTCATCTGTGGCAGTGAAATGAGCGCTGGCACTGGCACAGCTATGTTTAAATGTTGTTTGTCCAAAGGGTGTGCGGTGCCGAGTTAGCATGTCTGCGCAGTCCCGTTCACCGCACCAGTGTCATCTTCTATAGGCTCCTGTCCACACCTCTGAACATAAACATGAGCTGCTCCTTCCTCTATCCTGTCTCCTCTGAACGCATCTGGCACTCCCACACAGCGCTGCATTCAGGGGAACAGCAGATAAACTGTTTAGCCTGGAATGTTTATTGATTTTGTGTATCTTTCCTGTTGGTGTTGGTGTAATATTGGCAGAACGTGACACCAAAAGTACTAGTAAATACATTCTAAATCCAAAAGGTTGCCAAAGATTGAAGGTGTTAAAAATGCATACATAAAGCCAATAAGGTACGAACAAAAAACACACAAGTTTTTCTCATTTTCAGTATATGGACAGGTCTCATGTGAAAGTTCAGAACCTCCAGAATTCACTCACTGAGCTGCAAAGGCTGCACTAGCACTGAGTCATAATTGTCCACAGGTGCTGTGGTTTAGGTAGTGAGGATTCAGAGAGTCTTTTTAAGTTTAAACAAGCTGGATTTAGACATTGGTATTGGCAACCCAAATGAGAGACTCACGTGCTTCTGCTGCCTGACTGGATTTGAGGACGAACGTACCAAATTATACAACACCTTGGCCTTCGTCAAGTCTAACGCGATTTTAATTCATCAACATTACAATGGTTACTTGTAAAAGCACCTCATAGCTGGGGGCACACATACTGTAGGTCATATTAATGGAATTTATTTAACAAAATCCTACATAAAATTCATTTATCAAATGCTTATCAGGTGGGAGTTCAGCATCCTCATCGCCAGTAGCATAAGCATCACACATATCTTTAGTAAAAACTGAAGTAAAATCTGTCAACTTAACAAAATGTTGTAGGAGTGAGGACGTTTCGCTGCTCATCCAAGAACTGAAGAAGGAGATTTAACTTCGTTTTTTACTATGGATCAGACCTGGATGACTGAGGGATTATGCAGTCACACATATTTTCTTTGCTTAATGCTATTGGTACCTGAATGCCCGTCTTTTACTTTTTAAAGCTTACTTCCTCCATTGCTTACCAGAAGTCTGATTAAAGCATGTCCAAAGCAATAAAAGGTAACATGGTGATCTAAATAGGTTATGTGTTAGCAGTTAATACGCCATAGAAGTAAAATAAACCCGTCTTTAAAGAGTAGAAGAACCACTAGAATAACCTTATATCGCTGGGTTTTGGATGACATCACAACATTCTATAGGGCAACAATATTTAATACAGACGGGGGTAAAGTACGATGTAATTAATAGGAAAAACTGGCTCTTGCACCCGATTTGAGATTATGACATCCTGCCATTCTAAAATCTGAAAACTACTAATGTATTATCGTTAGAATTATACCATATAGTCATCGTTTAAGTTAGCTTAAAGAATAGCTCTAAACCTCATTGCCCAGGAGGTTTTATACAACTTAACTCAACAACTAGTGAATACCAATAAAGATACCATTCATAGCTTGCATTTCAGGTGTGCCTTGGTGGTGGTCCGGGCCTCACCTCAGAGCTTTCCCTTGGGTGCGTCTGGTTTGTGATTCCTGACATTTCTCCCCGTCTTCACAGAAGTTCCACAAAGCCCTGGCCACTCATAAATATCAATAATGTCTGTGCGCATGGAAAGCAGCTACTGTGCAAACTCCCATAGCAGCGTGTGTGAAGAACATACGACCGGTGGGATTCAGGACGGGACTCACAACCTGCTGAGCTGTATTTACTGTGAACCCTGCACAAACTGCACTGGAGCTGATATACGGAGAGTAGGATTAGGAGGAACAGTCTATTATTTCATATGAGTGGATCTATTAAATCCTTTTATAAATCTAGTAAATACAGTTTCGTAGAGGCCACAAAAAGCTGACCCTACTCATATATCGTTACTCCTGTAGTAATAATAAAGCATTTCAATGGTTGTCTTGGTCATGGTTGGCTGCTCTTATGGCTGACTAGCTGGTACACTGAGCATTTTTTAAATTTTTGCCTTACATTTTTTACTTTATATTTTGAGATTTTGACCAACTAAGAAATGTAGCTTGTGTAGTTCAGATGACGGAAGGGCAAACCTGCATTGAGCTACAACAGCAAAGAAAGAGTGAGGCTTAGAAGAGTCTTCCTGTTTGCGTTTCGGGAGTTCACCTGGCGCCCCTGGAGGCTGCGGTGATACTGCAGGATACAGAGGACAGAGAGGAGGGGCACTTTTGTTCCGAGGACTGTTACTCTCCTCAAACCGCCCTGACACGTGATCTGATGACCTGTTGATCTGCACTGAGACTTTTGTTTGAGCTTTTCTGTTATTATTGTATTTACTCCTCAAAATTGCCTTTCAGGCCAAATAAAGATACTGATTGATTTGATTATGTAAAGAACTAAGAATGAACTTAAAGGGCCCATATTATGCTATTTTCTGATCTGTATTTAAATGTTGTTTCCTCATCAAAAACAGACCTTGAGTTGTGTTTTGTTTCATTCACATGTTTAACACACAGACCCTGCATATTTAGGCTGAGTTCTTGTCTCAAACAGAAAACACTCTATTACACCATGACATCACAAGGTGGAACAAAGTAAATGCTCCACTGTGTTTTTAAACTCCATACAGCTTCGCTAGAATCATTTGGATGATTTCAGCCGTGGAATTTTTTTTTTTATCTCTACTGAACTAAAGGTAAAAGGAGCTGTTAACTTGAAAACTACTGCTTCATGACATCACAAGGCACAAAGGAGCATGGTGAGCTTTATAGATGTAGACAGCCCAATAATACAGGGTTGATCAAACGTGTGAATTAAAGAAAAACACAACTCCAGGTATATGTGTGAGGACGTAACAGTATAACATGGGTTAAATCTCACAAGAGTAAATTTCTTGCAATATAGGACTTTTAAAGTACATATGACAGGTTTGACTATTCACTTCACTAATTTCACACATCTACTTAAACTTTATTTTACTTTAAAACTTATGTAAAATAGTCTAAGTTGATTTATTTCACTTCCTGGTTGGACACGGCCAGCAGATATGACAAACGCAACCATATTATAAAGAAAGCTTGTCAAATTTACAAAATAGTTATGATTGGACACTCAAAAATAACTGACAGCATTTTATTTTGTCATATGGAGGTTTAAACTGACTCCCTAGAGAGTCAATTGTCTCTGCATTTTGGATGGAATTTCCTGTGCTGACATAGGTATTTTAGTTACTACTACTTCCTGTATTTTTGTACTTTTCTTCTCACCTTTTTTTCTCCAAACTGACATCATGATGTACCAAGTAATAATTAGAAAAACATGAAAACCTGTCATGCACTTTAAACTAACTGACAAATACAGTTACTCAGAATAATTGAAACTGACACAGAAGCACGACTTTGAGGAACACGGAACTTACAGCACAGCGCCCTCCTCTGACCCGCATTCACCAGTGACTCAATCACACATTGTGCACATGGGTGAAGTGTCTTGCTCAGAGACACAACAGGCTGCAGTAGTTTATTTCCCTGTGTTAGTATCCATTCAGACGTGTGCTCTGTCTCGTCTAGTTCCTCCCTAACCCCAGGTGTGTCTGGTTAAGTGTTGGTTTCAGTCCGAGCTCATTCTTGTATATGAGGCTTTGAACTGCATATGTAACAGACAGTTTGGTCCAGGTGAGACGGGGGTTACATTTTCCTCATACTTTCTGCACAGACTGACAGCAGAGACAGAGCAGGTCAATGCTGTGTTTGTAAACGGGTCAAATGCACCCGCTCACCTCCTCTTTGCGCTCCCATCCTGTTTGTATGTGTTTACAACTGTATTTAATGTTTTGTATGGTGCAAATCAACTTTTTTTTAGTTTTTTTTTTTTACCACGTTATAATGTTCCCTCATAAAAAGCATGCCTGAAGAGGTTTTAGATGTCATCCATGCGTATTTGAGTAATCTAGTGATCTTATGGTTAGCAGTACGATTTTCTCCATATTATCCTCCATAAATATACAAAAGCAGGATACAGAACAATACACTACAACTTCACAAACCTGATGTGATGTGCAGTAGTTTCATGAGTAGGATACACGCTGATTGTGTGGTGGTAGGGCTCGAACGGGGAGTGACTTAGCACGGAGAGCAAAGGGAGGAAAGACTCAACTTATTAAATATAGCCTGCACTAAACTGGAATGGACAATACTATCACTAAGTCACGACCAGAGGTGGGGAGTACTCAGTAACTTTTAAAAGAAATAGTACTTTTCTAGCAGCATACTTTTACTCCTACTTTTTTTTTTTTTAAATTGAAATAACAGTACTCTTACTTGAGCACAAGTTTTGGTTACTCTTCCTGCTGTGAGTAAGTCTACAAGTGACAAAAGGTTTATGTTGATTTGACGATTTGTCCTTCTACTTGAGCAATATTATTTTGAAAAAAAAAAAAGCTAGATCAGAGTTGTAAGTAAACTTCTCTCACGACACCTCCATTTTAGAGCAAATCCAATCCACTGTGCTGTTATAATGGGTCCATATTATGCTATTTTTTGTTATAATGTTGTTTCCTCATCACAAACAGACTTGGAGTTGTGTTTTGTCTCATTCACACATGTTTAAACACACAAACCCTGCATATTTAGGCTGAGCTCTTCTCTCAAACAGAAAACACTCTATGCCACCTTGTGATGTCATGTGGTGATACAGGAAGTGCTCCACTGTGTTTTTAAACTCCATACGACTTCACTAGAATCATTTGGAAAATTTCAGCATTGGGATTGCCAATCTCTACTCAAAAGGTAAAATGTAGCTGTTAATTTGAACTCTACCACTCCATGACATCACAAGGTGGAACAGAGCATTTTTTTAACTTTGGTGATGTAGACAGACTCATAATTCAGGATTTCTCAAACATGTGTGAATAAAACAAAACATAACTTTGGATAGGTTTTTGAGGAGGTAACAACATTCTTACATGGCTTATATCTCACAAGAGTCACTTTTGCATAATAATGTGTAGGATATAGCCTCAAAAAGAATAGAACTCAATGGAACTGACACGTTAATTTTAATCAAGTGAACAGAATGATCAGAGGAGTTTTCTAAGTGCAACTTGCATTCACACCCCATAGCTTCTGTGCACACTAAAGTATTTATTTATTTTTTTCCCCCCCATACTGATATCTTGGATCAGCTTGGTCGATATTTTTGGATGGACAAGTCGGGCTGATTTTGATAATGATTATTTGAAATGCCTACAAAGTGAATTACTGTCTATATTTCACACTGCTCTGCATAATTAAAGTATAATATGAAAAAAGCTATAATTTTCAGACACAACGCTTTTCTACTTCTAACTCATATGCGAGCGGCGTGATCATATTTTGTGAAGTACCCCGTTTGGACTCTTAAGCGTCTTTAACGTCTTTTCTTTAAGCAGTTGGTCAGTCATAACAAAATATCGGCCTCTGCTGGGAATTTAAGGACAATAGTCAATACACAAAAAAGGGCAAATATCGACACGATACATCAACCATCCAATATATCAGTCTATCTCTAATGCACATCCACATATGACCCTTTTGTTGATAAAAAAAAGCCTGTTGCAGTTTGTTTAAAGGTTGTGGAGTAACATTTAGAATAGACATCGACTAATATAATATGGATTTGTCATGATTTTTTAGCTCTGTTGACAGTTTGCAGTACATAAGTAGGGACGATTTTTTATATTTTCCTCAAATAATACAATATCAAGTACTATTAACTAATTGAATACATACAAGCAACAAATATTTTAGAGCAAATTGGTAACATTTGCTGCAGCGTCCTCTTTGCACATAAGTGTTCGACTTAAATGCTTCATGGGTTTTCTTTATGTCTATAGTCTATGTAGATCAGAGGAACTAGGAAAACAAAAGAGTACGATATGTGACTACAGTGATTGTGCAGGTATTTTTAACAATAACATTCATTTATAACATTATGTGGACAACAATCTGTGCACACACATCATGGAGACCTGCCTCTCATGTGGGGACAAAAATCAGGTCCCATTGAAGGTCAGATATGGGGTGAAATAAGTTAAGCTTTGGTTTTAAGTTAAGGGTAGACAAGTAGTGGCTATGGTTATGTAAATGAATGTAAGTCAATGTAATGTCCCCGAAAAACGTTGAAACCCACTTCGTGTGCCCGTGTGTTTGGGTGAAATGCACTGACCTCCTCCCTGCGCTCTGACCCCGCCCTCTGGAAGGTCCATAAGATCTGAGCCTGTTGAGATTTGGCCACACACTCCAGAAAAGTCGAGTTCTTCTCAATGCCAAAGATCATCTTCTCCTCCACGCCCTTCCCTTTAAGGCCTGAAAATACAACTTACAGTTATTAGAGAATATATTTGTCCAAAGTGCATTTTACCACAGAAGAAACACAAAAACTAAACACATACGATCCTCTGTGTCCCAGCACTGTGTGGCAGGGTCTCCGTTCTTTATGTCTTGTCTTCTGGCTCGTCTGCAAATCAAATAAAAAGTCAAATTGCCTGACACTTGCTTTTTGTGTATATAAGACGTACCCAGAGGGCTCATTGACTTTGAATGTAAACTGGACACCCTTGACGCCCCGGTGTGAATGCACCGTAATGACATCATGCAGTGTTTTGTGCTCTCAAGACAGGCTATAGACCCTTCCATTGTTCATAATTGTTCATAATAATGCATAATATCATACATATATAGTGCTTTTCCAGATACCCAATGACACTTTACAAAAGGAGATGAACAAAAACAAACCGTTTATATAACCAGAACGCCAGAATTCCAAAAGCTGGTACCACTCCACATGCTAGCTCCAATGCTTTTACAATTGGAGAGTTAAAATTAGCCTCCAAACATCACAAAATATAAAAAAAAACAAGGCCGTTTTAGCAACAACCACACGTGAGAAATACCAGAGCACTGTAGATGATGAACATTCACGGTTAGCGTCATCCATGTAATAAATATTTCTTAAATCGAATATTGCGCTGCACAATACTGTAGTGGGTCACAACAGTTTAACATTAAAATGCAACTTTCATTTCATCAAGCACCACAAATCCTGCAAAAAAAAGATCTTTGTTTATGTTTTGCAGTTGCAGGAAATGTAAAATAATGATCTACAGGTCAGGTGTTAAAGATGATCTGTATATTTCAGTACTAAGTTTAATACCACTTCTTTAAAACATCCAAACGGTGCATAATATCTGACATTTAATAATACTGCATCTTCCTTTGAATCAGCATTGTATTGTTACCACAGTGATTTGTCTAGTGCGTGTTCAGGTACAGCTCTGGGTTTGCTGTGTTACCTCTTGGCTGCGGGGATGTAGCGTGCACAGCTGTGTCCGTCCCAGGCGCAGTAGGGGTCCCGGGCTAAACAGCACTCAGCACAGGCCTGACCGTACACAGGGCAGCGGCTTAAGGAGACCCGAGACAGGCCCAGAGCCGAGCCCACTAACAGCACCTGCTACAGGGCACAGGGGCAGAGAGCAGGGCAGAGTGGAAACGATGGTGGAGTTTATGGAATTGAAATTAATATATTGAATGAAAGTACTATTTACATTGCAATTACTGATTATTATTATTTTTTTTTTTCCAGAATCAGAGTTACATTATTTGCCTTAGTATTTTTTATTTTCCATTATACTTGTTCAAGGTTAATTGAAACACAAATAATATATAAAAAATATATAATAATACTAAAAAAAACAAAAACAAAACAAGAACATATGATGAAAAAAATACAATTAATAGGACAGAATTTTAATTCATTGATTTACTTTCACAGTTACTTTCCTTTACAAAGTTTAACCTGTAATTTTTCAAACATGGTGGGACAAGTGGACAGGCAGAATCTGGAGGTAAATGCAGTTGTTTGTCAGACTTGTGTGTGAGGAATGTGAACAAATGTCTTCCTCTCATATGCTGGGACATGTCTAAGATTAACAAGAGTCCACAGCACAGGCTGGACCTGCACAGGTGAGTGTGTGCACGTGAGCATGTGCACGAGAGTGTGTGCGTCTTGTATGTCCGTCTACCCACAGAGAGAGTGATCAAGGGTCTACCACTAACCTTCTCTGATTCACAACTACACAACTACACTACATGACAAGGACACTAAAGAAAGAGAGATGAATATAAGAGTTTGACAAATACAAGGGTCAAACCTGTTTAGAAGAAATCTCCATGCTCAGGATGGGACTGGGAGTCTGTAATGACAACAACCCAAACTTTATTTTTAATAAAAGTACACGCAACATCTTAGCCTAACTTAAGCTGTTAGTGCATCATCTTTGTTTATTAAAGGGCTTATATTACAGAGAATGGATTCTTCTGAGCTTTACGTCATGTTATTATATATGTTGTTACCTAATCAAAAACACACCTGTAGTTATGTTTTATTTCATTCACATATGTCTGAATAACCTTTTTATTATTAGTCTGCCTACATCTCCAAAGCTCAAAGTGCTCATAAAGCCATAGTTTTCAAGTTAAAAGCGACCTTTTACCTTTACTTCTGTAGAGACTGGCTGAAATTATCCAAATGATTCTAGTTAAAAAATACAGTGGAGCACTTCCTGTATTACCACATGACATCACAAGGTGGAACGCAGTGTTTTCTGTTTGAGAGAAGAACTTCCTGATAAATATGCAGGGTTTGTGTATTAAACGTGTGTGAATGAAACAAAACACAACTCCAGGTATGTTTGTGATCAGGAAGTAATATTATACATTGTGTAGTATGGGCCATTTAATGAATTATCACGTTCAAGTTTTCAGTCATCCCTTTTTCAAACTGGTCCTGGGGAATATATATAGTATGTGGTAAGATTCATATTTTTGCTGTACAAGTATAAGTACTGTGAAAGTAGTGTACTGTATTGTATCCGTCTCACCTGAAAGACCTGCAGCTCCTCCAGGATGACCTCCTCTGTGGCCCAGTTCTCCTGAGAGATAGACACCACTTTGAGCACTGACCCAATGTCTGGAACACAGAGGTACAAGAAGGTTTAAACTGGTTTCAAGTCTCAAATATTCTCAAACTATTACCAAGGTCAGCGCTTCTCAAGGTGCGCACTCCCTATTAACCACAACACAACTCCTGCCTTCATCTTTAACCCTCTGTCTCCCTCTGGTGGTGAACAGGAGAAATCACTCCAGACCCTCACCTGTCCCCAGGAACATGACCTCGTAGTGCCCGTCCTCCGCCATGACTCTGTCCACCCGGATGTGTGTCAGGGTGTAGTCCGCCCTGAGCCGCGTGAACACCGGTCTGCCCCCTACTGGAGGCACAGAGCGCTGCATGAGGGGGTGCATGCGCATAAAGCTCACCACCTCATCAGGGAAGTCCTTGGTGCTCTTTATCCGGGGGTCGTAGGTTTTACTCGGGCACTGGAAAATAAATAAAACATGTCTGGGTTAAATGTCTAGTACACATTGATAATAAACATAAAAAGTGCTGAAAACTAGAAACAAATAAATGAACGAGTACTTGTTCATATTTTCACTACTATTGTTAAGTCAAATTTGCATTGCTCTCTTTCACTGTGTTTTTACTATTAAACTATAACAATGCATTTAAAATTCTTCCGTACACTGTATCAAGATTTTTTGATCTATATGAGCAAAAACCCCATTTCCAGGGTCAGCAGGGCCCCCAAGCGCCCATACATTTATGTTGAAAATAATGATTGGAACGTTTTTTTCTTAAAACTAAATGGCACACGGGTGTTTATACTAGTCTAAATATCCCTCTAAAATGAGTAGATGTGTTTTATTTCCAGTAGCTAAATATGTGCTGCCTACATTTGTTTTTGAATCAGGCAGTGGTGTGAAGGACCCTCCCCCCCAGGTGCATTCTGGGAGCACTGAGGTAGCAGAGGGACATTTGAATGAGTGTTTTACAAACTAAAAGACTTTAGTTAGTGAAGTTTGGGACAATGCATGAAGAGCCCAGAGGAAGATCAATTTGGGGAAAGAGGGACTTTTCAGAGAAGACTCGAAATATGTCCCCACTTTACATCAGTGGATCTGCAGATAAAACAGTGAAGCTGGACGTGTATAATTCTGCAGACAGGACACACCTCAGAGAGACAGAGGACAGAGAGGACACACCTCAGAGCAGCAGAGGACAGAGAGGACACACCTCAAAGCAGCAGAGGACAGAGAGGACACACCTCAGAGCGACAGAGGACAGAGAGGACACACCTCAGAGCGACAGAGGACAGAGAGGACACACCTCAGAGAGACAGAGGACAGCAGGTGAGTCCGTTTATTACACTGGTTGTTTGTGGTTGTGGCTTGTCCTTGTGTGGTAATTTCTTTAGATAAGCATCGGTCTTTAATATTTACCACTTCCTCCATGCCGCGCTAACTGCTAACACGCTAACTGCTAACGAGCCACTGTTAGCATAACAGTGTTGTGTTACTTTTAGGAGGGCCACACTGTGACCAATATCCAGATGTTATACGTCTTTTTAAAACTCTGAACCCGCTCTGTTCAGTCCCTAAATATCTTTGTTATAATAAGTTACACTGCAGCACAAGGAAGTAATCATCAGTGCCACTTAGCAACATTAGCATGCTACTATTGTAAACACGAGCACTGGGCTGATATCCTCTGTGAACTATAAAAACCTTTATAGTCCTAAATATTTGTATATTTCATGTGACAGTCACATATGATTACAGCTGTGCTTAATGTGCAGAACAGTGAATGTGCAGCTTTATGTCAGCTCTGTGGAGAGATGAGTTGTGAGTCAAACAAGAAGAACAACAGCTACAGTGGTATCGACTCTTGGTATCGGCAGCCCATTGATGAGCACGAGTACTGGCACCCGATACTGATATGGCATTTGTGCATCCTACTCATTAATATTTGCATTTAGACAAAATCTCACATCCAAAGCCTGACAATAAACGTAAAAAATAATGTGATCCTAAAATCGTCTCTTATAATAATCAGATCATTTAAACTGAATATTAAATAAATCTGATTTGTGTTCAGGCTTTTTCTCTTATGCAACTCTTAACTTGGATCACTACTTTGTAATTCTTGAGTGATATGATTTTGAAGCAAGTGTACCTTTGCTGAAGTACATCGTTTAGCTACTCTATCCAGTTCTGCATTTTATGACATAAAGAATTGATAAATATAACCTCACTTTAGTCAACTAGAACACATTAAAATGCACCAGAAACCAAGAAGAAAATGGCAGACCCCCCTTCCTTACATGTTTTTTACTGTTATACTTGTGGTTATTGCTGTCATGAGCCTCTAGAATTTGCAGTCTTTTTATCAGTGGTTGTGATGTCTTAATGTTGTCAAATATAAATATGTGGCACTGAAATGGAGAGGGTCCCTAAGGGTAAATCCAGCTTAAGGCCTCCTAAAGGCTAGGGCCGGCCCTGAGGGTCAGTAAATACTTTAGAACTACCCAGAACTCTATAATTCTAAGGAGACATTCTAATATTTGAATTGTATTTATTAGTTTATTTGAACCGCTATGTAGAAAAGACGAAATGTGCAAGTTATGATGTTTGCCTGTTTTTTGTTTGTTTGTTTTTAGACCAAAATTATAGGCCAGTTTGAAATTTAAAGTTATTTCAGTAATTTCATGTATTTCTCTTTGAAAGATTCAGAGACTTCAGAATGTGGACTATTGCACCTTCAAACCCCAGTGTATGTCTCCCTCTGGTGGCTGGAAATAACATGACACACTGCACCTCTCATCTGGAACATCTGTGCCCCTGCTGCTCCTGTAAGGACATACTGTATATTTCCATAACCCAGGGCTCACTATTGACTCTCATCTCCTACGTGACATTTTATAAACCTCTTAATTACAATTTAAACAAAACAAGCTTACGGCTGATTAAATGTGGAGTCACTAATGGTATTACAGTAAACTCTCAACATGAACATTTAGATTCTTAAAAAAAATCAAGCTGCACTGTAACTTTACTGGTGGGGGTCATCGCCTGGTTGTGGAAGTGTCAGGAAGTGCACTGCTAGCATCCTAATTGTTACTTACTTTACCATCACAGTAAACTTAGCTCTTCTGTCTGTAAATTGTGAAAAATGCTTATAAACTCATCACGGTGAATAATTAGGATGTTTAGAATGCATAAGGTAAGTGAGGAACAACTTTAGACTTTAAACTGTTTAAAATGAACTAGTTCTGTTTTTAATTTTTTAAGACTGTTGTGTGATTGTTGTTAGACTCCAGTAATTAGAGAGACATTAACCATAAACTGGGCTGCAACATCAGTATTTTTCATCTCTATTCTGAGCAAAAAAAAAGACATCATTTTAATACAACATACGGTTCCGGGGCGGGGGTAGGGTATGCGGCCATCGTACTCCACCCATTTGTGGTCGGGGCTCTCCTTGTGGGCGTAGGGGCCATTAAACACCGCCCGGATGTCAGCCATATTGTACACACACACCGCCGAGCCGGGGAACAGGGAGCTGCAACCGACCAACACAGCAAAGTAATAACAGGCCTATGAGATCTGTTAATGAGCTGAAATTATAATATCAATACGATGTGAGATACCTGGAGGTGGTGAAGACAGCGTACACTTTGGTGTTCTTTTCGTCTCTGCTCGGGAGCATAAAGATGTCCTCTGGCGAATAAAAGAAAAGGTATTGAGAAGAAATGTGACATCAGAAGGCTAGTTTATTGTAACAGATTTTTACTGTCTCAAAATGTGAAAACAGATGTAGTTCATTTTAAACAGTCCAAAAGTTGTTCCTCACTTACCTTATGCATACAGAGGATTTTAATTATTTACCGCAATGAGTTTATATACCTAATGTTCTCAATCATTCCATTCTTAAAACATGTGCATACAACACTGCTGTAAAATGTCAGACTCATTAGTCTAAATTCCGGCCACAAACACGTTTCAAATACAGCTGCTAAACCGGGCTGCACCTGGAGGACTAAATAAGAGAGTGAAGGAGAGGAGGGGCAGGGTCTAGAGGTAAAAGAAACAGTGTGATTGGTCTAGCAAGTATTCACACTTCAAACTCCGCCCCTGCTCGGCTGTAATCAGGGTAGTTTTCTGTGATGTCATGTAGTACTTGAAACTGCAGAGGCCACTGAATGCATTTCAAAGTTAGATTTAGGGATTTTTGACGACAAAGCTGCAAATTGGCTTAAAGTTTAGTTGCAAGAAAGTGGATTTAGTGTTTCGTTCCACTTTAACATAAAAAGTGATTCATACACGTTAGCTCTACTTTGGTGTAAATTTGGAGTCACTCAAGTTAGCGTCAGCCTTACAGTCTTACGGTCAGCCTTATGTGACCTTCAAATGTAAATGCTGCAGAGATGTTGTAAGTGATTGTCTTTGTGTTAGTAGTCCTGTTCGACTCACGTAGCTGGTCGAAGTGCGTGTCCACCCCGTCCTCCCCCGGCACAGAGCAGACGAGTCGGGCCTTTAAGAACGTGGTCCACTTATGGGTCAGACTCCTCAGTCCTCCCATGTCATTCTGAAAAACAGACACCGCAACAAGAACCGAAGTTTACATCGAGTCCAAACTATTAAATTACATTAAATTATACTACGCAAAATTGACTCTCGTGAGCTTTAAGTCAGCTTATTATATTGTTACCTCGTCAAAAACATAACTGGAGTAGGGTGTTGTTTCATTCACACATGCTCAAAATCACACGCTTTGACAAAACTTTACAAACACAAGTAGGACTGGGATCAGAGATATCAAAACAAACATGGCGGCTTATGAGTTCTGAATGATACAAGAATTGTCCAGAGCAGATGGAGGAGATAGGCCCAAGTTATGATGGAGGTTTTTCATGCTCTATGTTAAAATTGTAGACCTTTTTGGATTCAAACAGAATGTAGAATGAATGTTTGCTTTTGGTAGCTGAATAAAAGCGGCTGATAGGGGTTCATGTGTTCGCATTTGTTTAGTGTTCTACCTGCGTGTCTCTGGTACCAAAAGCAGTTGTCTCACCCACATTATCTCACCCTTCCTCCTTTCGGGGTATCCGCTGCTCCTCTTCTTTAATGGGCCTATATTACACCATTTTCTGATTTATGTAGTAATGTTGTTTCCTCATCAAGAACATACCCCAAGTTTAACACACAAGCCCTAACATGGCTAAAAGCTCACACGAGTCAGTTTATTCATATTTCATATTTCATATTCATATTTGACCATTTTATTCAGTTCGGAGTTCAACATTTTCAGGAAAAACCTGATCTCATGGCACTATGTTTACATGCATGCAAGGAAAACCGGATAACTGGTCCTAAAAAAAATCAAACACTCAACATGAATTGAGATGTCACTTATCTATGTCTGCCAAAGGTGTGCTTACACATATGATAGTCTTTTTTTATTAGCGATTATAACTGCAAAGTTTTAGTGCTAATGCTAACTTGTTATAAGCACCTGAACGTCTCGTAGACCCCCGACAGGTTTTGGGGCAAAGACGATTTGAATTTGTTTGTTTGGTGCACTTGGAGTTCCCTGTGCATGTAAAAGTAGTGAAGGAATGAGATGAAAGAGGTGCATGGTGGGAACCAAACACTCCAATGTAGACCGTTATGTTTAATTTAGCATATGAAAGGCTGTTTTTAATGAGGAGGCTTGACTTGTACATGTCAGGAGCCCTCCAGGAGATGTTTGACCCACAGAGCAGGCTTAAGAGGCTGAAATCACACATGGGAGATTAAAACACTTTACACAAGAGTTCTCAGGGTTGTAATATAGGGTTACATACATTCACTGTAGTTTTTTTTATTTTTTATTTTTTATTTTTAATGAGGGGAGTATTAATTGCTAACACATAACATATTTAGACCACCTTGTTACAAATTATTGTTCCTATATTCGCAAAAACAATATATTAACATGTTCATTAAGTTCCCGTTTCATTTTTGACAGAGTCCCCCCTCCATTTGCTCCCTGTGCTCAGTCACTCCCCCTTCAGAGCACTAGACCAGCACATCAGCCTGTATCCCACTTATGAAACTACCGCATATTGCATCAGGTTTGTGCAGTTGTGTAGCGTTTTGTATCGTAGGGTTGGTCAGAATTGTACTGCTAAGGTTGAATAGAGATCGCAAGATTACTCAGACATGCATGGATGACATATAAAACTTCTTTTGGCGTGTTTTTAATAAGAGATTAATGTTAAAACAAGATGGAAGACTAAAACAAAAAAAATACATAATGCCCCCTTTTTAACTGTAAGAGTACCATACATGCACTCGTAAATGGAGGCCTGTGTACAGCAATGGCCTCTGTCTGTAACAAGGTTTTAAGGAAATGAGTTTTCTTACTACTCAAAATGACTCACTACCCACTGTTGCCAGAAGAGGGAGCCAGACACCCAATCCAAGCCTTTGTGAAACTACTACTACCCCAAAAGAAGACAATTTCAGCACAAACACATAATTGAAGACAAACCAAATAACAATCTAAAAATGTCCAAGATTTAAAAATAAAAATATGACTGCAAAAGAAAACTGTTTACTAATCGTGCATTGTCTTTGTTTGGTCCTTGGTTTAAATCCTAGACAACAACTTAAAGAGGGGTAAAATGCACAATCTACTTTTTGGAATTTTCTACCATGTTATAACATTTCCTCATCAAAAACATGCCTGAACTGGTTTTATATGCTATTCATTCATGTTTGAGTAATTTTGTGATCTCTCCCAGGCATTATTCGAACCCTCCTTATGGATAGCAGTACAATCCTGTCCAAAACTCAGCCCACAAGTCTACATCACCCATGCTCCCACACAGCCATTTTTTGTATGTGTACCAAAGCATTATACAACTTCACAAACCTGAAAGGATGTGCAATAGTTTGATCGTGTTGTAATAGTGTTCTGAAGGGAGAGGTATTTAACTTAACTAAAAGGTTGATCTAAATATCCATTTTAGCAGTGTAATACCCATTCTTTTAAGTCAGGCATGCCCAAACTGTAGCCCGGGGGCCAAATGCGGCCCTCAGACCAATTTTTCTTGGCCCTCAAGCTTGCAGGTGAATTGGCCACTATCACCTTAAACAGTACTTTTTACTGTATATTTCTGAAAATCTACTTTAACGAGCCCATATCAAATATTTAATGTGTCCTACTGAGGATGTAAGCATGAATAAAGGTCTAGTAGTTCAGTCTAACTTAGATTTGAAGTATTCATTGTATTGTGACGAGTCTATGGCCCTCAATCGGCCCTCAGCTTTGTCTGTGTTTTTATATGTGGCCCTTAATGAGAAAAGTTTGGACACCCCTGTTTTAAGTAATCCATGTAATGTTCAGTAATGACATTATTTCTCTAATCCACTTTAAAGTTTATATTATAGAGTGCTCCTGTTCTATCCCCACTCTTTCTTTCTTTTTCTTTCTCACTCTCTCCTCCAGTCGCTCTCCTTATGCCCCTCTCCCTCCTCATAAATTCTCCGAAAGCCTTGCCTGGCAAAGAATGTCTCAACAACTCTTCAAACACTAAGAGCCGGTCGCTGTCCAAGCTAGTGCCATTCCACCTGACAAATCAGCCTCGTATCCCTCCACCAATGGCCCCCACATCACGCATTTACCCTGCCCTGTCTTCTTCCTCTGCTTGAGGGGCTGGAGCCAAGCTTCTGCAGTGTTTTGGCATACTGTCCTGGGGAATTTATTGGTCTATGAAACTCGATATTGTTCAAATATACTGTCGCAAAGTCTAATAAAGGAAAACTTAAGAGGATTGTGTCCATAAAAGAGGGAGGTATAGGAGACAGGATACACGGAGCAAGAGAGCTTTAATGGACCACAAGTCCACGGTTAAAGGTACAGGTTAAAAGCACGATTTATGGGAGATAAGGAGGTTAACAGCACTTTCGGAAGTCTACAAAGAAGGAATGTGTGCCTACTAGTGGAACGGAAATGAAAAGTTAGCGGCATGACTATTCTCAACATGGCGCTAACAATATTACTTCTTTGGTGTATGTTTTAAAGCTTCAATGAGAAACATATTGGTAAAATTTGAATTAAACACGTAAACCAAAACTGCAAGATTTGTCATGTTTTTGTGTTGTTTAATTGTTGGGTCAATGGTCTAGACATTTGTAAAGGAAATGTGGTTGGGTGTACAGTCTGGAGTGTTTTTGGAGCCTCTTTAGGGACACGCATTTTCTGCATTTGACCCATCCTTCAGTGCTGGCAGTGCACCCTGGTTTTGACCTATTTTGCATGTTTTAGGTTGATGGAGGAAACCAGAGAGCCCGAAGTAAACCCACCGAGACACAGGCAGGATATGCAAACTTATAGCTGCATATGGGTTACTTGAAATCAGGCTACATGTTTTATACAGTTCTTTTTTCACCTCTGCATTAAAAAAAAGAAAAAAAAGTGTATGAAATGAGTTTCTTCCCAGTATACCCACTAAAAATGTCAATCACACCACCCAATAAGATGGGAAAGTGACTGCAGATTTGCTAATGGCAATTTTGAGTCTATTGTGATTAATCTTGTCTTATCACACAGTTCAGCCTGTTTTCCCTTACCTCTGGACCCCCCACCCACCTGCTCTCACCCCAGTACCCTCTTGACCCACCCACCCCAGCCCCCTCCTGTAACAGTGTCTCAGTACCTTGCAGACTCGGGCCACGCGAGACACAATGCTTTTATCGCTGCCCTCTCTGGATGCCTCGCGGAAGAAGAAGTATATCTTGTCGTCGTCCGGGTTGTACGTGTCGGAGATGGAGTGAGCGGAGATGAACTTAGCCTCTGCACACACAAAAGTGGAGAAACACCTTACACAAACACATATGCACCATTATAAACTACACCACCATTTCCAAACAAATGAATCCATTAGGCTACTTGACTGCTAGACTCATGCATTTGTTGTGAACACAATTTAACCACAGAATGAGTCTGGTGGTCTTGTCTTAAAAACGGTGCAGAAGAAGGTTGGATTTTTACCTGTGACACAACTATCCAGGCAATTTTTCAGTGCTCAGAGAAGAAGATTTTGGATTAACGCATTAGTAAAACAAGTGTAAATGAAGCAAAATGCAACTCCAAGTATGTTTTTGAACAATATAACATGGTTAAAAGCTTAAAAGTCAGTTTGACATGTATCTTTTAAAGTGGATATACTCTGCATTGTTGTGGCTTTAATTCCCTCTTTTAGTCATCCATCCATTTTCTTCTGCTTGTCCAGGGCTGGGTCACGGGGGCAGCAGTCTAAGCAGGGAGTCCTAGACTTCTCTCTTTTAGTTATTTTGGCATTAATATTTCACTTTTTTAGCTCAAAATATTCTTGATTTGGAAAATACACTTAAAAACTACATATCCCTCAGCCGTTGGAACGCCCTCTGCTGTCACTGGTGGGAATGAACAATGGCAACATAAATCAATTCATTGGGCAACATGACTGCTGTGCTAAAAGAGCCGTGTGTTTGTTGTGAACACAATTTGAGCACAGAAGGAATCCATTGTTGATTTTCCATTAACTATTTTGGGAAATGGAGTGATGAATGGAGTGATTTCTGAGGCTCAAAGCAGGACGACCGTGTAAATGACCTTTGTTTTGCCCCAGTAGAGATTGCATTGTATTAGCAGCTGTTAAGGGTCAAAATGAGACCGCTGTGTACTATCTGCAGCTTTAATGTGACGGCGAATCAATGAGCTTATAAACTCACTGAGGTGAATAATTGGGGTACTAGGAATGTGTTAGTAAAGTGAGTAATAACTTTCGCTGTTTAAAATGTACTTGTTCTCTTTTTCCCGTTTTCTTAGATGGTAAAAATCAAGCAGCGCCTTAGATGAGGCAAGTTTGAATGAAGCAGAATACAACTCCAGATGATAAGTTTTAATGAGAGAACAACATTATAACATTGTTAAAAATTGTATATCTCCTTTAGCATGAGATAATCGTTCTGCCATGTGCATGTTTATTTACAGCCTGGCCCCTCCTGCACAGATAGACTGATACTTGTGTGGTCTACTTTAATGTCCGGATAGTGCATTCACATCTGCTCTGTTAGCATCTGTGCTAAATCACCACTGCTACTGTTTACAACCAGGAGTCATAACCTCAGACCTGCGTGTTTCAATAACTACTCCTGCATTATTTATACACGTTATTTATGTATTTATTCCCAACAGTAAATGGGCTTTTATAATGTGATAAAGATGTGAATGTAAAAGTTAAGTGTAGTGTTTGGCAGTGGGTCCTGTGCTTGCTTAAAGGGGCACTATGTCACTTTGTACCTGCTTGTCTCTTGGTTTGCCTTCTATATTCCCATTATGGCATCAGTGTTATGGAGAGAAGCAGGCGAAAGACCCTCCACCAGAAAAGTTATGCTGTACACCTTTTAAAGTGCATCTATCTATTAATTGATTCATGTTTAATAGTAATAATAATAATACCTTACACTTGAAATGTGTTTCATAGTCTTGGCAAAGCCTCACAAAGTGCTACACTGTAGTCATCATTCATGCACTCCACACACAGTGGAGGTAAACTACTACTGTAGACACAGCTGCACAGAAGCAGACTGACAGAAACAAGCTGCCAATCAGCACCACTGTCCTCTCCGGACACCACCAGCACACACATAGACCACATTCATACTAGGCAAGGGGGGTGAAGTGTCTTGCCTAAGGACACAGTGACCAATGCAACACATGGAGAGACACAAAAACACATCACAGAGGTGCAGAGAAGTGTAATAACTGCAGAAAAAGCAAAGAGGCTATAGACACTGGAGGAGATGGAGAGAGTGAGGAGGCTGATGGTTCAGCTGCTGCAGAAGAGATAAGGCAAGGCAGTGTTATAGCTGAAAGATGACTAGTTCCAAAGACTGTGACTAACACAAGTAGAAAGGAAGATGGAAAATATATATGTTTTTTAGTGCCACTACTTCCATACAAATGTACTGACCGAAAGCCATGTTCCTCTAAATCCTGTCTTGAGTTACTTGCATTTCAAGCTTTACATGCTGAACTTCTAGTATTTAGACTTGAGTTGTATACCACTACACATTGTACAATGCCTTTAAGCTGCTTTCCCCGTCACCTCCCAGCACCAGACCTGTAGTAGAGTTAAGTAAGAGTATTAGATTCTCTTTGATGGAATAAACACAAACATATAATCTGTCAGCCATTTTCCTTAAGAACTGTTAATTAGTCACTGGCTGAAGTAGTCCTAGTGGGGCACATGCATTTCTGTTACTAATTATGTGTGGATTTATGTCAGGAAATAAACTTTATCTTTGTAATAAATGTTGTAACCTATATGACAGAAATTGTTAAACTTTGTCAGGTTTTGCAAGGGTCTATATATGCTATTTTCTGATCTCTGTTATAATGTTTTCTCATCACAAACAGACCTGGAGTTTTGTTTTGTTTTTTGTTTCATTTACACATGTTTAACACACAAACCCTGCATATTTAGGCTGAGTTCTTCGCTTAAATGGAAAACACCGTGTTCCACCTTGTGATGTCATGTCCACTGTGCTTTTAATCCCCAAAGCAAAATTTAGCTGTTAACTCTAAAATTACTTCATCACAAGGTGGAACAGAGCACGCTGAACTTTTGGAGATGCAGACATAGTAATATTAGAAGATTACCCAAACATGTGTGTATGAAACAAAACACAACACAACTCTAGCTTTGTGATTGATGAGGTAACATGGCTTAGAGTTCACAAGAGACAATTTTCTGTAATATAGGGAAAAATGAAGAGTGAAATGTACTAAACAGACCAATACAAAGGACCTATTATTTCCCCTTTATGGACAAAAGCAATCAACTTTCAAATCAACTTCACCGCAAATTATCCCAGTACATTGTTGGCACACACAGTTATAGATGAAGCCGCAACTCTCACTGTTACTGCTGCACGCACTATTGGAAGCGCTGAGCTAATCCCGAGCATAAATCTGTTGGTGTAATTAAAACAAACATGGCCGACACGCCCTCTGCTCCTTCTGTATCTAATCTAGTGTGTCTAATAGAGAAGTGAAAGTGGCTCTAGTGGTCCCAGGCTTGTCTACACTGCAGCGACGTGGGCGGCAGTGGGGGGGGTAGGGGGAGCAGTGCTGACAGCAGACACTCTCCTGTCAGCTCATTCATATGTGTCACTTAGATTTGACTGCATACTAGTTCTGGTGTTTAAGACGCCACTGCCACTGTCTAGAGTCTATACTGTCGGAGTAAGTTCCACTGAGGGTTCTGCTGGAGGAAAATCAAAAACATGGCCGAGGTTTTAGATGTCATCCATGCATGTTTTAATAATTTAGCAATCTCTCCTGGTCACTATTCGAATGCTGCTTCTGGTTAGCTGTAAGATTCTGTCCAATACTCAGCCCACAAATCTACATCATCTATGCTTCCACATGACAGTTCTCCATAAATATACAAAAGCATGATCCAAAACTGTGCACAACAACTGCACAAACCTGATGTGATGTGCAGTGTGAGTCTTATATTATTAATTAAGTCATATATTACGGACTTTTTTTTTTACTATGTTGGTTTCACAGTAAAACATACTAGTTGTGTTTTTATCATTCACACATTTTAAAGGAACTGTATGTGACCTACGCTCTTATGCTACGTTCAGACTGCAGCGTCAAAATTGCATTAAACGCCTCTAGTAGTAGTTTGCATTTGAGTTCAGATGCGTAAAACTCACTGCCACGAGGTGAATTCTGACAAAAGTTCAGACTTTCAACTCGAATGTTTGAAATGCAGCTCAGAAAGGTTGGCATGTAAACACACATTACTCCTGTTGCCACAGTATCACAACCTCAAAAATCAATCACAACTGACCAGTGTTGCTAGTGCCTCATCCTGAAGATAGAGTAAACATACTGTATTTTTTGGACTATAAGTCGCTCCCGAGTATAAGTCGCACCAGCCAAAAAAATGCATAATAATAAAGAAAAAAACATATATAAGTCACACTGGACTATAAATAGCATTTTTTGAGGAAATGTATTTTGCAAAATCTGAGACAAAAAAACAGACATTTTATCTTTAAAGGCAAGTTATAATAATAAAATAGAGAGCAACAGGCTGAATAGCAGTACAGCACGCTAATCTAACACATTTAAATGTACTCAGCTACATGGAGCATAGACAGGACTGAATACGTGTCTGGTATGTTAATGTAGGACAAACTATGAAAATAAGTGCAACTTATAGTCTGGAAAATACGGTACAAGTTTTTCTCATTCTCAGTAAATGGTCAGGTCATGTCTTGTGTGAAAGCTCAGAACCTCCAGAATTCACTCACTGAGCTGCAGAGGCTGAGGTTTAGATAGTGAGCATTCAGATCAGAGTCCAAAGAGAGCCATAGAGACTGGCAACTCAAATAAGACATTCGTGTGAAGCTCATTTGCTCAATTATTATCAGTAAAAGCTATATTTGGTGGGGGAAAGTGTCCTCGTTTGAGCATAAAGGCCCTCGTCTTGCCCAAGGACACAACAACAGCATTCATCTGTGGGAGCTGGAATTGCAACACTAAATGCCTGACAGCTCAACCGACGATGTTTACGTTAAGAGCGGGATTTGAACTGCCAGCCTTCAAATTAGCGGATAAATGCTCTACCAACTGAGCCGCTGTCACCTTCATTAGTGAGTGGCAAAAGTATGAGTGTCAATGTTGAGTATTGACTTTTTTTTTTTTTCTCCGTAAAAGCTCAAAACACATTAAAATGTAGCATCTCTTTCACATTTTAGATAACAAATATTAAAGTCGACAACTCTGCAAAAATATTTAGTTTCTACCAAATATTTAAAACAAGAAAATCAAGCAAAAAAACATTTAAACAAGAGGGACACTGCAGACTACGTTAACTCACTTTGAGCATAACGCTAGCGATTTTAACAAAATAACAGGAATCAGATGACAATTGGACCTCTCTCCACATATCACCTACTCTGAAGACCTTTCTCTCCAGCTGGTTGTTTTTGCTATTCTAATTCCTAACACCAGTTTGGACATTACATTGACATTACATCAACAGCAGCCCGGCCCGTGGAAGCCCTGCCAAAACCACGGGTGATTCCTTTAAGTGTGTGTGTGTTCCGCTCATGACTCTATGGGCTCAGAATGTTGGTTGGACTGCTTTGCGGAGGAGATGTTAAGCAGAGACACACGACTGCACGGAACCAGGGGGTTTTCCTTTCAGCGCCCGCCAACACATGCTGCGGAGACAGATACATAGACAGACAGGGGAGGAGACCTATATTTTATCTACAGTGAAATATGGACGCCATGTGTGGAGATTGAGAAGCGAAACTAGAATCTATAGATAAGCAAAAATTTATTGGTGTCATATCGAGTTAGTTTTGGGTGGCCTTGTTCTGACGGTAATCAGAATTTAGTGACATCGCTTATATTGGCTCCAAATGCATTTTCAAAGGAAGAGTTAGCGTTAGTCTCCAAACGTTATCAACTGTGAAAAACCAGGGCTGTTTTGGTGTGACGATTAGAGGCGATGATGAAGATAATTTAAAAACACTGTATATTCCCATGTGGCCATATATCTGTGTAATCCCTCAGTCGTCCAGGTAGGTTCCATAGTGGTCCATGGGTGTATACTAGTCTATGTGTCTTTTATTTGTTCTAAAACAGCTCAAGATGTGAATGTGAGTTTTTAGTATCTGATTTTCGACAACCCTAAACGACTTTTTAATTTTATTTCATCAAGCACCACAAATCCTGCATACTTGAGTGAATTTTACAAACTGGAGCTTATTGGCTTATTGGATATTAGCTGTTATTACTCGTTGCCATATGTAACAAACATAAACAACAATCAGTTGTCAATTGCGCACGTCAACAAGTCTCGCTCCAATAATGCACAGTTTGAATGCCATACTGTGGGACATTCCAAGCAGTAAGCATTAACAGGCAGATGGAAAAGTTAAATATGCAGCTTTAAATCAAGTTTAAAATTCCAAATTCAGCTAATCTGTCACTATAGAGGTGTATGCAGGTTGTGGAATTCTGCATCTCCTGCATAGTCTTAGCAAGGACACCGGCAGTTCATTGTTGACATTTCTCTGTATTTATGGCGTCATCCAGCTATTACAGAGTTTGTCCTTCTTTAACATTATCAGTTTCCTTGGTCAGCTTGTCTCACAGAAGCGGTCTGCGAGACACTTGTCATTTTATCTCGGCCAGCTTGTCTCCAGACTGTCCTTCTTAGCTCCTTTTTAAACTCCTTGTGTGGAAGGATATTGAGACTTGAATGGCCCACAGTAATGTGCAGTGTTGAGTATGTTTAAGTCTCCAGGTGCCGGGCTGATGGTAAACGTCGGCCTCAGACACCCAGAGTCTCCCGTCTCTCTTCACAACTCTAGGATGCATTAGGACAACACTTATTTTCTCTAACAGTGCAGACGACAGGGTCACATTGGTAATGGTCACATTTTTATATAACGCTTTTCCACCTTTTACATTAAGGAACCACTCACCCATTCACACACACATTCATACACCGGGGTGAGGTGGTTAAGTGTCTTGCCTAAGGACACAATTACAGCATTCATCTGTGAGAGGTGGAATTGCACCACCAGCCTGGGGGTCAGCGGATTCTAACCAACAACCTACGAACTGGTGGACAAATGCTCTACCAACTGAGCTGCTGTCACTAAAGACATCACAATCATTGGAACTTTATTAGTGAGTGACATTTTTTTTCCGTAAAAGCTCAAAACACATCTAAAAATGTGAAAGAGCTGCTGTGGTTTAATAACAAATCTAAAAATCTATAACTCTGCTAAATATTTAGTTTGCACCTGCCATTTAAAAACAAGATAATCAAGTAAAAAGTAGTTGAAAACCACCAATTAAACAACATGGACACTGCAGAGTTCACTCACATTTATCACTGATACGGACTTTGGGATCAGACACAGTTGAACTGAACCTTTCTCTCCTTAAATAACATGTTTCTGAGTTCATGTGTTGAGGGGATTAACTGTTGTGGAGTGAAAACAACAGCTCCATAGACAGAAATGAGGCAATAAAAAGCAAACACATTTTGTCAGGCATATTAGTTATGCTGACGTCAGTGCATGACCTCTAGGTCAAGGAAATCATAGAAGGTGTGCTAGTATTCTGAGCCTATGGAGCACATTCTGACATAGCAGGTGCCATGTTGGGACAGGACACTTGACCATTCTATAACCTGACCAGAAATGAAGAAGCGGCTTGGGTGAGCAGTGTCTTCACTCCTACAATGACTTGTCCAGTTGACAGATTAAACTTCATCTTTTGCCATTCTCCCATAAGAATCAATGCATTTTCAGCTCCACCAAAAGTCACATTTCACTCTCTTTTCCACATATTTTAGATTTGGTATCAACAGACACTGTGTATATTCTTTTTACGATGGAGTTGGTTTAGGTTTTTTAAGTTAAAAAAGATTTTAATAGCAACAAGTTTGACCATATTAAATACATACAGCAGCTGTACTGCGTCCTTGAGAGGTCGCTAATGTATTCAGTTTATAGTCATCAAAATGGATTTCATTGAATAATTTATGAATGACAAGGACTGAAATCAGTAGTAACAACTTTTGTCTTGTTAGTTTGAATATTTTTATTACCAATATAAAAGTTGATTTTGTAGTCTTAAGTGGGTTTTAACAGTTATTTACATGAATTGGCCTCTAGCTTTACAAATCTAACGGAGTTGAAGTAGTGAATGACTGTCCTGAACTTTACTTGTGAAAGGATTATCCATTTTCTTGGCTTTGTTGTTGTTTGTAGTATTAAAATAGCCAAAAAGAGAAAGTAAAAGTCTCTATATTTGCATCTGTCTGATGCGGCGGCCATCTTGGGATGACATCTCTTGCTGTTGCTCAAGTCACATCTGACAAGCCTTTATGCTGCTTCTGTGGTTTCTGTGTACATAAGTTATGCACTGACATTTTATTAGAGAAACATTCCGACAGAGTGGCTCTGAGGCAGAGCTATGGGCAGCTTAATGGACAAAATGTGTTTGTTTGCTTTTCTTGACCTAGTGTTTGTCTGTGGAGCTGTCTAATCCCAAAGTCTGTATCAGTGATGACTGTGAGCGTTCTCTATACCCTGTACTTGATTTTGTTGTTTTAGATGTCAGACACAAACAAAGTATTTGGCAGAGTTGTAGACTTTTATTTTTATTATTAAAGTGTAGCAGCTCTTTCACATTTTAGTTGTGCTTTTTTCACTGAAAGCTCAAAACACATACCTTTACTCAGTAATAAAGTTTCAAAGGTTGTGATGTATTTACTGTACAGTATTCATACTTTGCAGTGGCATCATGCTGGGGGTGTTCCACATATATGTCTATGGGGGAATGTTCAGCTGTTACTGTAGTGACACAATGCACACATTAGCAAGAACTGTCAAAAAACTTTTAAGATAGTCTGAAAACTCAAGAAAAAGTACAAAATGTATTTAAACTACACATTTTCAGGAGACTGTGATCAATATAAGCCTTCATGGTCCTGTTTAGATGTTTGATTTTCAACAAAAAAGGCGAAAATGACTAAATTAAACTGTTGGCTAATGTTGCTAGCTTGTGGCTGTAATGTTATTTGAGAGGGATTTATTTAACAGCACAAATGAGCTCATCTGTTGTAGCTAAGTCAGTTCTTTCTGGCATTAAAACAAACCTCACATTAAAGCCTAACTCGAGTAAGACGGCTTTAAACAGAGTAGTGCTTACAGTTAGCATCACACCCACAGGGAATGTTGATGACATCAGCTGCAAAACACCAATTAGCCTACAGCAGTCTTCAGACCTCCCCTCCCAGAGCTGCTGCCCTGTGAGGACATGCCAGAGGTCATGACCCTGTGGCCCACTGTAAATCTGCCGGGTGGGTGTGGTCTTGGCTGGGGCATGTCGTTCATATAAAAGTGGGAGCTAAATGAATGTGTGTGCTGTTTCCTGTGCGCTGGAATGCTACTCGCGGAGGGCACACACTGGATCTGCTGTGTCAATAGTCACGGCATGTTCAAGTCCACTCGGAATATTCCACCGCTGAGTCAGAGCACAGGGATGAAGAGGTGTGTGGAGAGTGAAGCTTTCTATGAGACAGTATTTCTCTAACAGTCAATAAAATATATACAGATTGAGTATTGATCATAATTCTACTTTAGCTTTACATTATTTTTGTGAAGTACTAAAGGTGCTGTATCTGATTTTTATAGTCTCAAAAACACGGATAGTTTGTTTTCAATGGTTTGTAGTGGTCCTCACTTACCTTATGCATACCTTCCGAGCATCCCAATTAATCACAACTTTCAGAGACCAGATCTTAGTTTTGTCAAGAGTAAAGTTATCAACAACTAGCATGCTAACAGCACACTGATTATACAATATATCTGTACTGGGGCTATTGTGCGTACATTGATGTGATTTGTAGGAATAGAAATCATGCTGAATATAATTAAGCACACTTTAGAAACACTTTGGAGCACATTTGGAGTAATTGTGGCTGTTTATGTTTGAAAATATACTAATCATAATGTAAGAAGCAGGTTTTCTACTGCATATAATCGCCTATAAGTGTCTGGAATATTGTTTATCAACTCTTATCTTCCCTTTTGTTTGACTTTCTGCAATTTTAATGCGTGGGGTCCTTCTGTGTAATGTTATTTTCCACATTAAACTCTAGTACTACTTTCTTTAATATTCCCATGTGGCCTTGTATCTGTGTAATTCGTCAGTCGTCCAGGTAGGCTCCATAGTGGTCCATGTGTGTATATTATCTGTACTTGTCTATACTTGTTATATTTGTTCTGATACAGCTCAAGATCATTCATGTTTCATCCTCCTGACCACCAGAAGCAGTGTGTCAGTGCAGAGATAGTGCTGCTGTTTGGTTAAGTTTTCAAAATGATATAATATTTGCTGATGATGTCCAGATACTCAATACTAAACTATACTTAATGCTAAAACAGACTACAAAAATGAGTTGTTGGAGTAAAGGACTTGCTGTGATCCAACATTATCATCAAATAAGTCACCCAGAGCCCTGAGCGTGTGTATGTGTGTGTGTACCATTGATCCAGTAGTCCTGTGAGATCTCAGTCCGGATGTAGTGCTGGTCTGGAGTAGGACCCAGGGATCGAGTGAAGGAGGCATCTTTACCCAGGAAGTCTGAGGATGTGCCCGAGTACAGGAACTGATCTGGAACAAACGACACACACTTTATCATCCTTATACAGCAGACGAAGCCTCAACTGGTCTTGCTATTCAGCTTTTAAGAGTTCAGTTTTGGGTTGAGGGTGGGGGGCGTGGTGGTCTTACCTGTGAGCACTGAGGTGAAGGGCTGCGCGGGGTCAAAGGGACACTTGAGCCTGCCCGACTCTTCTGTTTCCGACAGCAGCTGGTACTCTCCATCCTGAGAGACAGACGTGCAGGAGAATGTCTAAACAAGATTCTGGTCTATGGGTCAAAAAGACGCCAAAACAACACAAGCTGAAACTTTTTATGCATGTATTTATTTACTTGAATTGTGCTGAATTGATATTGGAACATGCAGATCATATTATAGCTCTTAAGCTCAAACAAAGACCGCTGCGTTCTGTCTGCATCTCGTAGTTCTTCCATCTCTTTTTGATCATTTTGGGTTTGAACTCATCATTTTAAATGTGTGTGTTTGTTTTTTGTCGTTTGAATAATGATATATGCTCAGTGTGTCTTTAAAATCCTCAACTGATGCTCATACAGATGAACAAATACAAAAATAAAGTGTTTTTATTGTCTGAAAACCAGGAAGTGTGCAGTTAGCATGCTAGTTGTTTTTAGCTTTATTATAGCTGCAAAACTCGATTCTGGCCAAAAAAATTATAAACTGAAACTGTGAATAATTTGGACGCTCAGAATGCACAGAGGAATAATATCTACCACTGCAAACTGCTTAACATAAACGAGCTCTGCTTTTCAAGTTTTTTTAAGGCAGTAAAAATCAAGTACATCGCCTTTAATGATCCTTACCTCTGTATTCCCAGTGATGCGGAGGTAGGCGCAGATGGGGTGGAAGGCTCCGGTCCCACAGGCGTACAAGTGTGTGTGGTTGTAGTTGTGCAGGACCCGGACAAAGTTGGCACATTCCAACTGAAAAAATAATCTGACTTAAGTATACGTTTTGGCTACTCTTCCCACCTCTGCTAATGGGATATGTGTCAAGAACTATCAAAGACCGTTCACACTTACAGTTGGGTTTTTGCCAGCCTGTCTGCACATGTCCACACGCTCCCTGGAGGCTGGCCAGTGGATCTGAAAACATAAGCCAGTTTAATTTTGTGAAATATTAAAAAAACACATATTATGTATTCTTGCTTTACTGATCTTTTAAACATGCTTTTGTTCAACTTGCTAAGTATAATGGATGCATGATGCCGATGCTGGTATCAGATATTGGCATCGATCCAGCACATTTTGCTTTATCGAGTATAGGTCCCATGATATAGGTTCAGCCAATATCCAGTTGGGCCTTTAATTTGATGTTACTGGACTATTTCCTGGCTGATGTTGGCCTAGGGCGTCTCACACTTTTATTCATACAAAGTTGTTTTAACTGCTTGTAAGATAATAACAATGACATACCACAGTTGGATGCATTTTGATATAAGTTAGCGTTCTCAGTCCCTACACTGGTATTGGTTAATATTGGGTTTCGGCAAATACTTAAAGCCAAAGTATCGGAATTGGAGCTTTCTTTTCAAATTTAGTTGGTGCGGCCTATATACAGGTGCACTCAGTAGTCCTAAATTTACGGCAATTGATGTTTTAGTGACTTTTTTTTTTTAAACGCAAACCTTGGTTTAATAATTATTGTGATCATAGTGGTAATTGCGATTATTTTGGTCAAAATAATCGTGAGTCCAAATTTGAATATTGTCCTATCACTAATAGGAGCTGAAAAAGCTGGATCAGTGCATTCCTAATAAGTATTACACATTTTCTAACTTAAAATAATGTCTGCATTTGGAAAATATACTTAATATACTTTTATCTGTGACACGACAATCCAAGCAAAACAGAGCACTCAGAGAAGAGGATTTTAGATGAATGGATTAATGAAACTAGTTTGAACTAAACAAAAATACAACTCCAGATATGTTATTACTTTATGAGGTCAATTTTAGATAATGTGTTATTTAAGATACAAGATACAAAAATGAAATAGAAACAGACAACTAATTATTAATTGTGTATTAAATGTATTTTTATGGAAAATATCTTCCCAGCACCTAGACACTGGTGAAGATGGAGAGGGTGAGGAGGCAGAGGTGGCGGAGATGGCACAGTAGGGTTGCACGATGTAGCGAGAGAGAGAGAGTGCATTTATATGAATCACTTGAGAGGTTGGTTGAATGGCAAAAGTAGCAGGCTGTGATAGTTCCAGAAACATGTACATTATGTAGTTATAAAGTAAATTTGATTTTCCATAAATGTTAATAAATGAACCCCCTGTAACTCAAATGGTAAAGGTGCACTATGTAACATTTCTGGTGTAAGGTTTGCAACGAGCTTGTCTCCATGGAGCTGTTATTGCTTTGCCTGGAATGTTCCACAGTATGACATTATGTATCCATCATCACATACTTGGCCCCGTGGTGATCCCTGCAATGCTCCATAGAGACAAGCAGGTGACGACTCTTTACTCGAAAAGTTACAAAGTGCCCCTTTAAATACAAACATTTACAGAAGTACAGAAATAAATGTCCCACTAATACCAATAATGGGGTACGTGTTAAATATTGATACCAAAAATATACAGTTCCTTTCTGATTTATTGAACCTTAAGTCAATATTGTGACAGGCCAACATACACATAGCTAACAATGTATAGGAGCCCTTATTCTGACACTGATCGTGCTCATACATGTGTGATAACAGGCTTACAGTCTTACTACATTACTTCCAGCTAAAGCCTGCCACAGAGAGCCATCGCCAAACTTAGGCATGGGTCAGTGGAGCCCCGTACACACATGATACTCCTTAGGATTCATAACTAACACATGCCAAGGAGCAAATCATATAGAAAAACAGCTCAAAGTGTTCTACAGTGAACAGTCTGTGAACAGGATCAGACAGTGTCCCATGGAGAGATCATCAGATACAAACAGCTGCACATTAAAAGGCTGTGGTCAGGAGGGAGAGCGGTCAACTGGAAAAAGAGGAGCTGTACGCACTGATACATTGTTTTCGGGACTGTATGTGTGAGGAACTTTAAAGGTCCATATACGGTACAGTTTTAACTCGAACTCAATACTCTGATACTATGATGACAATACAATGTGATTTTCAACATTAAACCGTAGTACTTTCTTTTATACTATGATGTGGTGTTATATCTGTGTAATCCCTCAGTGGTCCAGGTAGGTTCCATAGTGGTCCATGGCATATACTAGTCTATGTGTCTTATACTTGTTCTGATACAGCTCAAGATCATTCTAAAGCTATTGAGGAAAGGTTCATTTCTAACCTGTGAATGTGATTTTTTTTTTTTTTTAGTATCGATACCTGCTCAAATGAATATCTAGATTCGATATTAGTTTTAGTATTGCTTAGTATCTGATTTTGAATACGTCGGACATACTTTTATCTGTGACGCAACAATCCAGGCAAAACAGAGCGCTCAGAGAAGATGAATGGATTAATGAAACAAGTTTGAATGAAAAAAGAATACAACTCCAGGTATGTTATTATTTTACTTTGTATCTGATTTTCAATACTTCTGACAGCCCTAAATGTATAAGGAACTTAGAGTGTCCATATAACGCTGAACTGACTTCTTACGATTTCAACCATGTTACAAACTTGTAGTTACATCCCTCCTGACCACCAGAGGCAGTGCATCAGTGCTGGGACCAGTTTTGTTTTCCTTAGTCATGCTGCTGTTTGGTTCAATTTAGAAAAAAAAATAAATAAAAAAATATTTCACTTCTTTGCTGATGATGTCCAGACTTACTTATCACTCAATCCTAAAACAGACGACTGGAACGTCTCCTTGAAGTAAAAGGCGGACATGGCTGAATTACCGAAACCAATTCATTCAACAGTGGTGTTAATAGGTCGTCTACCTGATGCCGCTGTTTTTAAATGTGATATATAAATAAACCTCAACCTTCAAACACTGAATGGTCGTCTCAGCTTAAAGCACTGCATCTGGTGGTCCGTAGGGATTCATAGACCCATAGTTACATACATAACTCTCTTTGCGCTTCATTCATGTGACTTGGATAGTTTAAAAATCTCTGTTCTACGACAAGATGTGATGGGGTGATGCCCTTCTTCAGGAATGGCTTCTGTTTCACTCAATTCATCATCATTTCAGTGTAATTACGAAAGGTCAGCAAAAGGACAGGAGCAAACAAGGTAGCAATCATTTTATTTCCCTTGTTAAAAATGAATACAAAACCAAAACAAAGACAGTTTCAACCACTTTGTTATGGGTTAGATTCCCAGACCATTTTCTCAATTCCCAAACTGAGGATAGCAATGTACTCTATTTCATAAACATGCACGATACTCTCCACATCTGCCCTCTCCAGACTGTGTTCATAAGGTTAACACTTAAGCACTCACCACGCAAACAATCCTTTAATCTCGTTAAGTAAGCAGCTCCATTAAACATTAGGTTGTGTCTAAGCCCAGCGTGTGGGTCAGGCCTGGTCCCAAATGAGTGTGAATGGCCCTTATCTGGGAGGCATCAGGATCAGTGTCCAGAGGAGAGGAGGAAAGGCAACATTCTGAACGTTTAAACAAGCAGATAGAGATCACATAAACAGCAGTGCATCAGCTGCACACACAGACTTCACATGTGGCTCTGCTCTCTCTGCACGGGGCCTGTCTGCAGTGGAGAGAGTTGGAGGACTTACACTTACTTAAGAAGAACTTCTAAGAGTGGTTTTATTACTGCGTTGTTACTTCTACTTCTGGTTACACTTTATGGTTCGCTTTCTTCAGAAAACTGCAAAGGCCACTTATGGTTTAAATTTAGAATAACTCCATGACGTCCTTAAAGTGAAACTGCTACTAAACTGTGTATGTTTTTTTTTTTTTAAATTGCATTACTGTTCCTTGTCATTTTGGAAATTTTAATGCCAACTAGTACATTTGCAGTGTTGTGTTCAAAAACAGTCAAAAAGAGTGTGTGCTGCCTCTAGAAGCCACTGCAATTTCAGGTTCTACATGACATCAAGCAGAACCACTCGTATTAAAACCAGGTGTTGTTTCTATAGCTTACCTTATCTATCACAGTACGCCAACCAATATGCAGTATCATTAAAAAAAATTGCAAAACTAGCCAACAATTAATCACAGAAGTTACTCATTCAACCCTCTAGTAAAAAAAAAATCAAATCTGTGAACTGGACAAAAAGTTGAGTGAAGACGTTTCACTGCTCTATTATTTACAGTTTCTAGAAACTGTAAATAATAGGTGTGTTAGTTTCAGTGTAGCTCTGTCAACCCTGTACTTTTGAAATCATAAACAAATAAATTCCCAAAAAATCCTCCCAAGTGCAAAAGATGTTATTGAGGCCAAAAAATATATTGTTGTTGTTTTGTCTTTTATGAACAATCAGTGGATATAATAATTAACGTGACAGACCTAATTATCATGAGATTCAATTTTCAAGTTTATTTCATCAAATTTATGTTTTTAACCACCAAATTTTCTATATTTTGCTATGATGGGTCAGTTTGATCACACCTTAAAGGGCCTGTACCTGATTTTACCCATGTATTTGAGCAAAATTTGTCTTGTCCCAGTACAGATATACCGTATAAGCAGCTCTTGTAGTCAAAATAAGTTTGCTGTGTATTGTCTGCATCTAATTATAAAGTGTTTTAGTGTTACAGTGACAGCAAAACTTCGTTCTGGTCTCTGAAAGTTGTGAAAAATGCTTAAACTCATTGCCGTGAATGATTAGGATGCTCTGTATACATAAGGTAAGTGAGGAATAACTTTTGCAGCTAGTAAAATTTTGCACTCTCAGATTTTCAAGGATACTTTTTCCTCATATAAACATTTTTCTTTTAAAACAATGTCTTTGTATTTCAGTCAATGTTTTTAAGTTCAATGCCACTGTGTCTTATTCATCCTCTAAACTAAAGTATAATGGAGTCAGCACACACCGCATTTGCTTTTGACTGCTCTTTGACCTATGTACATCCCTGTGCATTCCAGTCCGACTCGGCCAATCAGGAAGGCCGGTGTAGCACAGGTGTAGGTGTCGTGTCAGACGTGATCTACAGCCGGTGAATAGCACAGATTATTAGCTGGTCTGGGGAGATGTTGAGGCTTGAACGTCCTCCAGGGGTGTGGGGGACTTTGGAGACGTCTACATATTTCAGCAACAATATGAAACACCTTTTCCGTTTCCTCTATTTGCAGTTATCTAAATTCTTTTAGAGTTATTCAATTGCTAGTGACGCATTTACGGCTGTTAAAGCTATATGAATGAGCGGACAATGTTGATGTAAGTTCTATTAAGTTGTCAGTGTGGGTTTCCACCAGGGATGTCTGCTTTCCCCTTTCGACTTTACAACATGCACAGTAGGAAAATGCTCCAGTACTCATGACTGTAATTTTAACCTGTAGAGGGGTTGCTGAGGTGCTGTACTGGGGTTCTCAGGCTACATCAGTTTCCCACGAGCCTAAAACATGTAACAGAATGGGCCTTTGGGGATACTTGGGTGGTTAGCTATAGGAGCCACATCTACCCTGAGGCTGACTGGCAGAAATGTGGCTGTGACATAGGCCCCTCTGAACACCAATCACTAGGACTGAGTGAAAAAATGGATCATGTTTTATTTTTCCTCATATTGATCAATCTTGAGTTTCGGTTGAATTTTTCATTTCTTTTTAAAAACAAAATTAAACTGGCTCTTAGTATTAATTTCATGAACATAAACAATACAGACTTTTAGCCATTATAATTTAACCCAAAGTTTGTTGTGTTTTTTTTTTTTGTTTTTTTTTTTCCTGCAGAGTTTGGACTCCAAGCCACATGATTTACTGACAGAGGATTGGCTGTAAGGCACATCATTGATGAATAATCTTTCAATTATTTTGCCCAGCCCTATCGATCACTCAGCACTGGAGACAGTGGACAGTGGAGACAGCACTTTACACACAGTTAAAGTGGGAGAAGTGTCTTGCCCGAGAACACAACACTATTATTTTCTTGCCTAACATTAAACCATCAACTTAACTGTGTTTGTGGGTGACCGCTCTAACCACTGAGCCACTTCTATCCCACAAGTGGCATTGAAGACTGAGTGAAATGCAAACTACGGTCTGTAATGTCACATTTCCCTTTGCCTAAGCCTTACTCCAGGCTCAGAGTGCAGAAAGTAACTGTTCCAAATAATTCAAAGTAACAAGAGGAGCTCAGACCGCAGCCTGTGCAGTGCAGAGGTGTCGGTGGAGGTGTTGGTGGAGGTGCTGTGGAGCTCCAGATTCTTTGCAATGGGAGTTTATTTTTACTGCACGCTGGAGCCCACCACAGCTTTTCCCTTAAAGGTACACTATGTAACTTTCTGAAAGTAGCACATTACCTGCATGATTCCACACAGTTAAAACTAAACTTTTGAACATTCTCCATGGGGATACATAAGTTTTATGCCATACTGTGGAAGATTATAGCTAAAGGGCCAGAGTTTCAATAGAAACAAGCAGAATGAGGCTCTCCTCCAGGCCAAATAAGAGTCAGGTTTGTGGAAATGCAAGCCTGCTCAGAGTAAGGATGAATGTTTTTCTTAGTTTGTTGCAATAAACATAGCCAACATTAAAAAATAACCTTTTTAGTATGTTTTTGGCTAAAAAGTCACATACTTTAATAAATAAATATGTCCAGTGTAAACACATGGTCTGTGTGAGCAGCTTCAAGGCAGTGACACAACAGCACAGCTGAGCACCGCTCTGAGTGTCACACCACAACAAACCCGCTCTCATAATGCACTCTCTGCTGACCCGGGTGCAGTCTGAGTGAGGCGTACCTTCCTGGGAGTTTTGTCTGGGTTGTCGGGGTCCAGCAAGTAGATGTGGTCACGGGCCCCTAGCAGCAGTCGGCCCCTCTCCTCGTCCAGCAGCAGTGTGTGGGAGTGGAGTTCATCTGAGGGCCCCAGGAGCACGGACACACTGCCAGCCTGCACCAGATCTGCAACGAAAACAAGAAAACATATGAGCTAGGGATTGTACCCATTTTTAAGAAAATATCATGACCAAAACTGAACATGTCATGTCAAACACAATGAATTTGAAACATCACGGCCTAAACCCCAGAACCTGCAGCTAATCATGACTCAGTGCTAGTGCAGCCTCTGCAGCTCAGTCAGTGAATTCTGGAGGTTCTGATCTGTTGCATGAGGCCTGTCCATAGACTGAGAATAAGAAAAAGAAAAAGTCTATCTGCAGGTTAAGACACTCGCAACCCAAGTTATGATTATAGTACCTTTTATAACCGAAAGAACACAAGCTGCAGTTCATTTAAGGCAAAGTAAAAGTTAGTTCTAAAAGGTATAAATGTTGTTTTGACTATTATATCTTATTGTTGGATAATTACAATTACTTGCACTCTCCATGTTTTGTATCTGTTGTCAGGGTAAATTTAACATTCAGATCAAATATTTTGGTTAATCCCAGTTCTTTATTGCTAATATTTCCACCTGTCTATGCAGCAGCATGTATGTATTTAATGCCTTTCCGATTCCTTCCCGCTAGCAACACCAATAAACTAACAATATGAGCTAATTGCGGTGCATGTCAGAGATGTTCTGGTTATTATGGATAATGTGTTAAGTGGACAGTTCTGCAAGTTGCAGCTTGACTTGAAGTAATCCTGTGCGGTCTGGTACCTGAACCACCCCAAACAACATTAATGTCTTTTAATGCAGACGTCCTTATTATGCAGTCAATCATCTGCAGCTTTTTTCCGAAGAAATTTCCCATGGGGCAATCTCCGGAAAACTCTATCCCAATGCGTGCCAAGGTAAAGAGAAGGGAGGAGATCGGTGGATGTAATTTTTGACACTTTTGGAGCAGGTCCAAACCCTGCAGGAGATAGTTGTCAGTATATATCAAGGTAGAAGCAATAACATAATGAAGATATCAGGCAAAAACTGAAAATCAGGACATAAAATTATTGCTGCTTGTTGTTTGGCAAACTGTGATAACAGGGAGGCTTGTCCATAAAACAACATAAAAATGTTTCAAGCCAAGTTAGCCAATGGATCTCTCTTACTAAGTCTTCCAAAACAGTTTATATAGTTATTTGTCTCCGTGGGTCGATAGTCTGCAACAAGCTGGGCAGTTTGGTGGTCTCCGTATCATGAGATTAAAGAGTAGGTAAGGTGCATTATGTAAGTCTGGTGGAGGGTCTGTCATCTGTTTCATGGATATGGGATGGCTTTGCCTGGAATGTTACACAGTATGGCATTAAACAATCTTGAACATATTAAATTACAAGTGTTTTATTGCTAACAAAATACCTTGAAAAACAGGCATTCTTGTTCAGAGTGAGCCCACCTCTCCACAGATCTGACCTGTAACTTGGTCTGATGGTGTCAAGATAAGTTGAATAACATACTGTAAATGAGGAATAAATTAGTTCTGTTTTTCATCTGAGAAAAACATTAAAAAAAAACATTTTTAGTGCTTCAAAACAAAAAAGTGATATTATTTTTCATAATTCTCATATTGTTTCAATACAAAAGTTGTTCCTGTATGAGTTTCTTTTGCACTCTCAGACTGCCACCACAATCAGCCCATTATAAACAAAGAAATGAGCCACACTAGTGTCCTCCCACATGCAAACACTATTTTTAATCCATTAGCCACCAAAACATACTGTATGAAACTTCTGATATCTAGGCTTTGTTTTTTTGTTATCCTTTGACATCACTAAATCCATTTTGAGGGAGCGGCTTAAATACATGTTTTCTAAACTATGTGACACGTTATATTATTACCTGTCTGGGATTAGCAAAAGTCTCAGATTGTTCATGTGAGTTTGTGTGTCTATATGTGTGTGTGGACATGCACGTGAGTGTGCACTTTTGCCATTAGATTTCAAAGGGAATCTTTCAACAACTCTTGTCCGTGTGTTTTGAAACAGGTTTAAAAATCCTCTGAGAGCACCTGCATGTATGTCGCCTGGGCTCTGACCTGTTGCTCTTAAAAAAGATGATTTTGCTTGAGGTTCCACAGTTTTCAACAACTCCAGTAAATGTGAAGTGTGACAAGTTTAGAACTATTCAGGACTAATCACTTCTGTCATTTCTTTAGATGTGTCCAGATGTGCAGCAGCACAGGTTTAGGTGATCCTAGATCATGTGTCATGTGATCAGCTCATGCCCCTCCCTCTGCAGAGGGTCTAATGCCTAATGGACCTGAAGGTCAGACTGAGCACACCTCACACCCTGAATGACTTTCTAAGTATAATTGATCAATATAAAGACAAAAGTTATATTTTGGAATTAATATCTGGATAATTTAGACAAACTGTGTCCAAGCTCTCCTCCATTTGGGCAAGATGGAAGGAGCCCATTTAAAGAAAATGAAAACTAAATTTAAAGCAAAATTTATCAATACTGGAAGAAATGGACATGTTCAAAACACTGAGTGATGGAGTGTAAGACACACACAACACACAACTAATATGTAAATATTCCACAGCAAATATATAAGGTTTAATATTAAAATAAACCAATCAAATGGTAGATCCCAAACCTTAGGAGCTCACAGAGCATGTGGAGAGTTCGACATCTTAAATTCATCACCTCGACTGCAGTCGTGTGATAGAAATGGAGTACTGCCCATTAAAAACATAGTGACTTTATGACCAAAATATGGCATTGAAAAGGTTAAATAAAAACTAAATAAAGACATATTGAAGTGAGTGAAATAGTGAAATATCAGCTGAAGTATAAGTGTACATAAATGCACATATGCCATTATGGCATAAACAATGTAATGTTGTCACTTTTTTGCCTTTACACAAAAGATTAGTTTTCCTCAAAAAACGAGGTATTTGGTGGGTTAAAGTTTTAAGGTTAAGGTTAAAGTTTGTTTGTCATGGACAGTGTTTGGTGAGTGTGGAATACACAACTGTGTTTACTAAGGTACAAAATTATGGAGATACTAGAAAGTTAAGACTGTAAAACTAAAATACAAACTATAATAAATATTTGCAACGATATCACAGCAAATTATGTAATCATCACAAAAATATATAAATGCAACATGTACTTTTCCAAACCTGGAATTAAAACTGCACCTCCACCTTCCACCGTCTGAGTAAATATGGACTTTTTAAATGGAAAATTACAGGTTTGTTTTCATGATTTCCTCGTATGACTCTTGGTTCTTTGGAAACAACAAGTGGGTGGGTGTGTGTGTGTGTGTGTGTGTGTGTGTGTGTGTGGGTGTGTGTAGAAGGAGGAGAGGAAGAGGGGGAGGAGATGTAGAGGGAGAGAAGGAAAAGAAGAGGGAGAAGGGAGGGTGAGAAGAAGAGGAGAGGGAAGAGAGGAGGAAGAGATAAGAGGAAAAGAACCAAGAGGAGGAAAAGAGGAGAAGGAGAGGGAGAGGGTAAGGAGGGATAAGGAGGAGAAGAAGAACTGGGGGGAGGGGAGATGAGAGCAAGAGCAGAGGGAAAGGAGAAGAAGAGGAAGAGCGTGAGGACAAGAGGGAAAGGAGACAGAGGGAGAAGAAGAAAAGAGGAGAGGAGAAGGAGGGAGAACAGGGGAGGGTAAGAAGACGGGGAGAGAAGGGGGAGAGGAGGAGGAGGTGATTAGAGGAAAAGAGGAGGGGAGAGGGAGAATATGAGAGGAGAGAAAGGAAGAGAGAAAAGAGGCGAAGAGCAGAGGAAGAGGAGGAGAAAGGGGAGATGTGAGAAAGGAAGAAAAGGAGAGGAAGAAGGGAAGAGTGTGAGGATAAGAGGGAAAGGCGATGTAGAGGGGGAAGAGGGGGTTGAGGGGAAGAGGAGAGAAGGGGGAGAGGAGGGGATTAGAGGCAAATAGTTGAGAGGAGGAAATGAAGAGACGGACAGGAGGACAAGAGGGAGAATAGAGGGGAAGATGAGAGCAAGAGCAAGGGGGAGAGGAAGAGAGTGAGGATAAGAGAGAAAGGAGATGAGGGGGGAAGAGGTGATGAGAGGAAGAGCAGGGTGAGAGGAGGAGAAGGATGAAAGGAAAGGGGAAGGAGGAGAGGAAGAGGACACAAGAAGAGTAAGAGCAAAGGAAAAGGGGGAGAGGAAGCGGGAGGAGAGGTGAGGAAGAAGAGAAGGTGGGGGAAGAGGAGGGGAGAAGGAGAGGAAAAGGGGTAGAGGTGGGGTGAGATGAAGAAAAGAGGAAGTGAAATAGAAAAAAATGAGAGGAGGAGGGTAATAGAGAAGGGGGGAGAGAGGGAGAGGTGATGGAAAAGAGGAGGGCGGAATAGGAGGAAGTGCTGAGGACAGGAGAAGAAAAGGGGGATGAAAGGAAAGAGAAAAGGAGGGGGTGAGGGGTAGCTTTGAAAGGACTGACATTGTGATTACCCTTTTGGTGTGAAGAGGTTAGCGAGTGCCAATATTTGAACTTCTGCCCCTCGATCCCGGGTAATGCCCCCCACATCAGCACAGCTCATACATCACACACACACACCCCACACACCCCCCCCCCCCCCACACCCCCCCCCCCACACACACACACACACACACACGGCCGGAGCTAACACGCTAATCTCAGGGCTAATGCTAATCTGTTCGGTAAACACGGAGCTCTAAGGGTCCACTGAAAAGGACGAGGGCTTCAGAGGAGATGGATAATGGAGGAAGACGTCACGTGGACAATGACCTAAAGTCCCAAAGATGAACTAGGCCAGAGCTTAGGATTTACTGCCTCCTTATATGAAGTTCTATCAATTTTATTTTTTTTTTAAATGTAGTTATTTGTTTATTCTTCCTTCTGAATACATTCTGTAGCCTATACGTTGCATTTTTATCAGAAAAAAAGTTGTCATAACATAAAAGAAAAAAAACTAAAACGTTACAACTAAAAAATGTCTCTTTGTCCATAGTATCAAGGTGTTGAATATTGTTAGTTACAATATACTGAAAAATGTATAAGCAAACACTGAAAAAAGGTGTTTTTGTACTAAAAAAAAAATAAGATAAAATAAAACAAAAAAAATAGTACTTTAAGTATGGAAAAAAAAATAAGATAAAATAAAAATAAGATAAAATAAAACAAAAAAAATAGTACTTTAAGTATGGAATATATACTGTAACTGATTAAAGTGAGAAAAATATTTTTGTGCAATTATTTCTTATGTATTACTTATTGTATTAATGTATTGCTTATTTTCATATAAATCTGATTTTATGTTATCATCTGTCAAAAGTTAGATGAGATACTTGGGTGTTTTTTTTTTGTTTTTTTTAACTGGAGTTGAAGCCATCTCCACAGTGGTACTAAATTGTGTTGCTTAAGTAAAAATACAGATACCAGAGCAAAAAAAAAAACTACAGTAAAAGTATTGCATTAAAAAAAAATGACTTAAGTAAGAGTATTAAAGTACACGTTTAAAAATACACTTAAAAGTAAAAGTTTTTGTGCAGATTTTTACGTGTCACAAGGATTCAGATGTAGTGATTTTGATAAACATTTGTTCTGAATTTTCAACGGAAAGAACTGCATTAATATATTTTTTTCTAGCTGGTTTATTGTAATTGCATATTTTTGTTTGCTCAAACTATGAACGTGTTAAAAATAAACCCTCAGCCTTTTCAGCAGGTCTCAGACAATATTAAAAAATACACTTTTACTTTTCAGTCCAATTCAAAATGCAGTGGAAAAGAAAGTACAGACACCTGCTGTCATATGTGTAGTGAAGTAAAAGTAAAAGTATCCATGTAGCACTTTGACAAACCGCAGAGGTGAGTCTTTCGGGTTTAAACACAGAGTAAATGTGCACATACTGTACTTTAGAGCGTATTTCAGAGTGTAAACAGTATTGTGACAGGTTACGAAAGCTCAAAACAACATTGTTACATTCTATTACATTCTATAAACCCAGCGAATCTGAAGCTGGAGGTTCAAATCCCATCTGAGCTCTAGCAGTCAGTAAAGTCATATATTTATATTAATATATATGTTGGCAACACTTTCTTCTCAGTTTTGATCTAATTTTTTCTGAGAGCTGAACTGTCCACCCCCTAGACTTTGAAAATGTCAAATATCTGCTCAGGCAAGTCATAACGTCATCTGTCTGAAACTAATTTGCACAGTGGAAAGTGAAATTTCATAATACAGAAGATTTTTGTTTGGAAAATAGAACATATTAGGGAAAAGTGCATTGTCCTAGAATTACGTTATTATATTAGAAATCCATTTAAAGGGTCTGTGGCTCATTATACCACCTTAAAATATGTGGAAAACAGGACACGTTATACACAGGATGAGAAAATGAGAAAAACTTGTATGTGTGGAGAAGAGGGGGAAAGGGAGAAGAGAGGAAGAGCAGGAGAGAGGGGGGATAGGAGGAGGGGGAGAGGAGGAAACGAGGAGGGAGAGAGGAGGAGAGGAAGAGGGGGAGAGAAAGGAAGAGAGAAGAGAGGGGAAGGGGAGACGAGAGGAGGAGCAGAAGAAAAGAAGGAGAAGGGGGAGATGTGAGAGAGGAGGAGGAGAGGAAAAGGAGAGAAGGAGTAGAGGAAGAGGAGAGGAGCATGAGGATAATAGGGAAAGGAGATGAAGAGGGAGAGGAAGGAAAAGTGGAGAAGAGGGAAGGAGAGAAGAGAGGAAGAGCAGAGCAAAAGGAGAAGGGGGATAGGGAGGGGGAAGGGGACATGTGAGAGAGAGGAGGAAAAGGAGAGAAGGAGGAGAGGAAGAAGAGAAGAACATGAGGATAAAATGGAAAGGAGATATGGGGGAGAGGAGGAGAAGATGGGGAAGGGGAGATGAGAAGAAGAGCAGAGGGAGAAGAGGAGGAGAGGGGGGAAGGAGCGAAGAGGGGAAGAGCAGAGCAAAAGGAGGAGGAGAATGGGGATGGGAGGAAGGGATCAGAGGAAAGGGGGGTGAGAGGAGGAAAAGAGGACAAGGGGGAGAAGATGAGAGGAGGGAGAGGGAAAGGAAGAGAGAAGAGGGGGAAGGGGAGATGAGAGAAAGAGGAGATAGGAAAGAGAGGAGGAGAGGGAAAGGAGACATAGAGGGAGAGGTGGAACGGACAACATTACTAAAAATCAAGGTAAAAAAAAAAACTCAACTAAAAGTAAAAGTATCACATGAAAAAAAATCGACTTAAGTAAAAGTAATAAAGTCAAAAGTCAAAAAAGAAAAACAACAACATTTTAGTACAGATACTGCTCTTCACAGTGAAGTAAAAGTAAAAAGTATCCACTAAAACTGTACTCAAGTAAATTTCTTTACTACTGTTACTTCATCACGTTACATCACTGGTGCACACACATTGGCCTCCATAATATAAGGACTTTGACTTATGTGCTCACTCTGCCTATTTTCCCTTCTTTTTTTAAAAATCATCAGTTTTATATCATGGTCATTATCCAGCCTCGTCTAGAGCCAAATCCAAAGATGGGACAGGCTGATGCACACACACACACATGAAAGGAAACCCAGGCTAAACTTCTACTGCAGCCTACTGTAGTGCTGCTGATAATACCGAGTCCAGGACAGATTAAAGGGGAACTGAAGTAACGGGAGAATAAAGGACATAAATGGAAAGCGGGCCGTGTGAATGGCATTTTCCGGCACCACACAGGAAGAGATTGGTGATTCGACTCATCTCTTGTACACTGTGTGGACAGTTATATGTTTTATACACTTTTCTCAGACCGGCATTAACATTTTCTCACATTTCTCTGTTGTTTAATTAATTAATAGTAAATCACGCGTATTTCACAGTTCCTCTGACCGTACCTCTTCGTCCTTCTGCTGTAGTGTCGATCAAAAATTTTTTTAATTTGGTTGACTGAATTCTATACTGTACAGGAGACACGGCACGGAGATTTAGCGACAATGGTCTACATTCCCTTAGCCAATCAGGACACAGGACAAAATGCGTGTTGTAAAGAAGAGATTTAAAATTGCACCGCGAAACATCGAGGCCGCGAAAGGTGAACTGCGTTATAGCAAGGGACCACTGTACTGTGATTTTAATGCCTTTGAATTGCAATTTGAATTACTTTGTGTACCAATTGTGCTATAGAAATAAAGTTGCCTTGCCTTTTGTGAAATGCTCTGTTTTACATATTCAGTTGGTCCCAGGAACAAAATCTTTGCTGTGTCCATAAAGCGTCTCAACTCTGTGAAGCTAATCTCAACTGCATCCGCTTTTTAGCACGTCCAATGCATTTACCACATTAGCACTTAGTAAATATACCCCTAAAAGTGCAGGATACATACAGTGTGTACAGCCCCTTTTAAACTTTAAGGTAGTTTAGATCATCTTCAGCACGACGCACATTGTCCAAATCTGCACACACATTATGAACAGTAACCTTTTAACACAACTGATAACTTCAATTCTCTGACACTCCTTTATCTCCATATGTATACCATTAACCGCGCTCATATCTCAGACCTACGTGCATGTGTTATTTGAAACGTTCCCTCATATCTGCCGTCGACCATCTCCAAAGGGTGGTCTTAAATCATTAGATAGCAACGGTAAGTGATCATTTTCGCAGGCACGGCTGGGCTTTGATCGCGAGGTCTTCACTCTCGCTGGGTGAGGTTGGGCTGATGTGATGTTTGAGAAGTCTTGAGGAGAAGGGTGTTCAAGAACAAATGGTGAGACGTTGACAGGAGGCTGGAGGCATGGGGGGAGAGGACACATCTGAAGAGTCCTGTCCGAGAGAGACGAGGACGGAAATTGTGAAGAATATTGTGTTACATCATGGTGCTCGCCTGACTGCTGAGGTGAGATGTTACGATTGTCCATCTGGAAACCTACTACGAAAAGTGTTAGAAATGAATACTGCCCGAAGCATCAATACCCAATTCCACGTATCCCAATCCCAGTGTGCCATGTAATCCCCTGATTGTAATGTAACTTGATTTGGTGGGTAATAATAAAAGAGGTACAGGTCATATCACTGAGTATTTTACTGGCAAGAAAGCTTTTGTTGTTATGTCTTATCTAAAGCGCGTCGTCCACACGGAGCGAGCTTGATGCATGTCCATATTTAGATGACATCATAACGCATGTTCTGTATAATTTATTGACCTTATTACTGCACAATCCTCGGTCTGCTCCACTGCTCCACAGGTGACAGAGAAAATATCTGCTACCCAAATACTAAACATTCTAAAACTAGAGCTGAAACTTGATGATCAGTCTTAAATCTATGTCTCTGGTCGACCTGTCAGGAGCAGGGGATGACTACAGCCTAGTGCCTAGTGCTTGAGATCTTGAGAAAAAGGTTTTAGACAGACACAACTGCCAGCACTCCCTTTCCCACATTGTTGTAAGTCTTTATCTTTGAAGGGTCGACTGGGACTTCAACATGGTCAGTGTGGTCAGTGTGGTCAGCCACCTCATCAGAGTTCAGTTTGCACAAGTGGCATGAAGGGGGGTTCAAATGGTCAAATTTACCCACAGAGACAATAAGAACACATTTGATCTAATTGTTGCATTGCAGACAGACCAATAGAGGTTATACACTGACATCATTTTATGTGAAAAATGCCCAACATTCTGTCTGAGTGGCACTGAAGCAGAACTATGGGCAGCATAACAGACTAAATAAGTTTCATTGCTTTCTTTGACCCATTTTTTGTTTTATTTAAGAGAAAGGTTCAGTTTAGCTGTGTCTGATCACTCTTTATCAGTGATTAATGTGGGTGTAGTCTGCAGTGTCCCTGTTGTTTAGCTAATTGTTAACTGGTTTTCTACTACTGTTTACTTGATATTTTTTTTAATGTTTAATGCTGCAACTTATTCTAAAAAAAATAAATAAAATAATGTTATGGCATCTGCAAACGTTTATAACCTCACAGAGAAAAGCAGGGGGCCAACCCCCACTAAAAACATCATGTATTTGCACCTGTAGCTTGTCTTTTGCCAGATACAAAGGCTAAATTGTATTCAAAGTTGCTGGCAGCCAAATATGTCATACATTTAAAGGAACTGTCTGGTTATAATTTAAGCTAGCTTTTACCTGAGCTTGTCTCCACTCAGACTATCTTTGGCAGCTCTAAACTTTAAGAGCAGTGTTAAGAAAACGTTTGGCCCTCTGTCAGAGAAACAACCCCATCATTTTATCCTCTGGTGCTGATGGAAGGGCCCGCTGTGTAAGCCCTGTCTGCAGCGCTCATGATCGCTAGCACTAATTACACCTATTTATGTTGGACACCCAGAACATGGACGGACATCTATTTCCAGAACCTTAAAGAAGAGACCGTTCCGGAGATTGAAGTCCGAGTTTTCTTTGGGCTCACAGCGGGGATTGGATTTTTATGGAGCGCAACGTTAGCATGCTTTCTTTACGGTGATAAATAGCGACTTTGAAGTACTGTTTCCACTACAACTCAAAGCTACGAGCCGGTAATTTACCCCCGGGATGGTGATTTAAGGGTGATTGGCTAATGCAGAGAAGACTGAGTAAACCTGCTAGCGTGTTACGTTACAAGAGCTTTGGAATTATGGGATATCGCTGCACTCGGCGCTGTCTATATTCTAAGTGATCCATGCACCGCGAAAAATCCCACAAAAAGGTCTGGCCAAGAGCAGCGGATTACTCAAGACGACTTAGAAAAGAGCCAACAGACAGTCTGGTCTCTCTTTGAGGCAAATCTCATTCATGATAATTTATGATTTATTTAACAAGGGAAACATGCTAAGGCTAGATGCTAACAGCTGCTCTACACTGCTAAACTTAGAGAATTCCTTTAGGTCTGGATGTGCTTTTTTCATTGAAGCAATCAATATATATTTGTTTTGACCCTACATGTCCCTAATCAACCCGTCAATCACCCCCATCTAAACTCAGGGAGATTCACCGGAGACCAGACTCACTTCGCAAAGCACTGAAGAAGTATTCTAGGGTATGAGTATGTTAATTACACACATTAATGACTTATTAAGACTACAACAGTGCCATTATTAACAGCTATATTTGTAAAAGATATCCAAAAATTTAAAATTGAATTGAAATGTTTATGTATGTATGTATGTAGGTATGTAGGTAGGTAGGTAGGTAGGTAGGTAGGTAGGTAGGTATTTCTTTCATTCTGTTATTTATTTATTTACTTTTTTTCTTTTCTTTTTTATATATTATTCTTTTCTATATTTCAAAAACATTATAAAAATTGTTTTAACAAAAACAAAAGTCATATATTGTTGCTAGGTAAGGCTATGAGTGTTACTGGGTAATGTAAGTACAGTTTGTCATGTCTTAGTATTTCAATACTACAGTACATTCATCAGCTCTGACTTTGTAAAAGAGCTGCGGCTTTCTTGAACATTTTAACTTCAAATTCAGACATTTTTGCTTTTAACCGTAATTGTGGATGATGATGTTGATGTTGATGAGGATGATGGCGATTATGATAGTGATTATGATATTGATGATGATGTTGCTGATGATGTTGTTGATGATGGTGATAATGATGTTGATGGCGATGTTGATGGCTTCTTTTGTTTTGATCAATGTGCCAAAGTTGTTTTTTCACACATTTCCATCTACATACAATATGAATTTAAGCATGAAAAGAAAAGGAAAATGTATGCACTTTGAATGTATGACATTTACAAGATCGTCTTTAAATGAAAGTCCCTTTGCTCGAAAGGGAGTGGAATGAAGTAATACTTACGTTATCCCACCCCTGTCTTGTGCATGACACGACTTTACCACAAAGCCGGCCAAGCTCTATAAACCAAAACTGAGTGAAGAGTGAATATAAACTGAATTTATATAATGGCTTAGGCTTTGATGGTGAAGTAATGCCAGTGTGAAAAAAAAAAAAACACATCTGTGACAACTACTGTAAGTATATCACAGAAGTCAAACCAAGCAGAAGTAATAGTAATAGTAGTTGCAATAGTAGTAGTAGTAATAGTACCAATAGTAGCAGTAGTACTAGCAGCAGTAGAAGTAATAGTGGTAATATTTATTTATTTGTTTATTCTTTATTTCAGACACAAATTATATGGTCCAAAGTAAAAGAAAAGAACAGGATACAAAAAAGTAGTATCAGTAGTAGTAACAATAGTAATAGTAGCAGCAGCAGTAGTAGTAGTAAGTAGTAATAATAGTAAGCACTAGTAGCAGTGGTAATAGCAGTAGTAGTAGTGGTGGTAGTTTTAGTAGGAGTAGTGGTAGTAGCAATAGAATTAATAGCAATATTAGTTGTAGTGGTAGTAATATCAGTAGTAGTAGTAGTAGTAGTGGTAGTTGTAGTGGTAGTAGTATCAGCAGTAGTAAAAGTAGTAGTAGTAATAGTAGTGGTAGTAACAGTAGCAATAGTAGTAATAATAGCAGTGGGAGCAGTAGTAAAAGAAGTAGTGTGTAGTAGTATTAACAATAGTAGTAGCAGCAATAGTAGTAGTACTAGTAATAATAGTATACGTTTAATCCTTACCTTTATAGCTCAGTTTGACTCGGGGGACACTCTGCTTGAAGCTTGTCCCTGCAGATGCAACTGTCCATTCTGTCACTCCTATGATCACCAGCAGCACATGTCCAAGTCCTGTCCTCCGGTAAGAACAAGTAGAACTGGACATTGTCCCAGCTGTCTCGTCCAACGGTCCTGTGTCCCTGTGTCCTCAGCCCTGCAAAAGACAAGCAGCCATAAGTGTTTCGGGGACAGCCTATTCACTCCCTTCACCATGGAACCAAGCAAGAATCCCACCCGTCATTCTTAGTCATCCTACATCAGCTGTTGCGCCCTCTTCTCTTTGTGTTGCATTGAAATCTGTTTGCCCCAAAACAAAGGTCGTCTCAAACAAAGTTCCTCCCCCCGTCACAATGGCTTTTGAAACTGATAAATCATTTAATCCTGTGCTAAATTACACTTGCACTGTGGATTTTTAGATTTGGCTGGCAGCCTTGTCAGCGATTCTTTTTCTGGGTTGAAATAAATGATCGGTGTCTTGTGTGGGCAGTCATAGTGGGTAGGACACTTAGTATTAGAGAAATGAATGTGACCCAATGCCTCCTTAAGGATTTGTGCACACGAGGAGATATTGGACAGTTTTAAAAGGCAATTCGAAAAGAAGTTGGACAAGGTTTAAAGTAAAGGCCTTTGTTATTTTCCCTGTATTTGAGCAAAATTTCTTTCCCCAGTACATACACATATATTGTATAAGCAGCTCTTGATGTCAAAATAAGTCCACTGTGCACTGTTTGCATCTAAGCGTTTTGTTGTCTGAATCAGGAAGTGCACTGTTAGCATGCTGGTTTTTAGCATCACTGTAACGACAAATCTCTGCTCTGGTCTCGCAGAGTTTTGAAATGCGCTCGTAAACTCATAAGATAAGTGAGGAATAACTGAACTCGGTAAATGTCTATGAAAGAAATTTGTATATCAGAAGTTGAGTGATTGTGTGTGTGTGTGTGTGTGTGCGAATAAATTGGTACAGTTGTGTATGTGTGTCTGTGAACTGAATGTTTTTAGAAATGGCGTATTTGATGCATGTACCATATATTTACAGGTCTTTCATCCATCTACACCAAACTGTTACTCTTACTTAACGTCAGCCTGTCCAGAAACTACAGATGGAAACTAGTATTTATGCTATAACCTGGCACCATCCTGTACATCTTTCCTGTTTTTTAAGGTCAATGTAATGCCGTGCACTGTCCGTGTCTAAATAAAAGCGTACCATATCATACCGTATCTTGAAACCACAAGGAACAGAAGATTTTCATTTGATCCACATTAATTTAAGTTAGAACATTATAAAAGGAGCCTTATAGAAAACTGTATGTGATACTTGTGATCTAAAGATCCTCAAGCAGTGCGTGCAGTAAACAGTGTTGGTTCTGTTCTGGAGATAAGTGCGTGAACACATAGCAGCAACCAGATCACACTGTTTTTCATGCAGCTATGCCACTTTACATTTGCCTCAGTACAAGATGAATCACATAGGCATGAAGGATACAAAACAGCACACCCCGAATGATTTTTTAGGCACATTATATGAAAAAAGTAGAACTTCAGTGTTTATGTTGGAAATCTCAATGATGTCCAAAATGATTTTTTAAAGAAAATCAAATCCATAAAGTTGAACCATAACATTTTTTTTTATTAGTTTCTGCCTGTATTTTGTTTTATTAGCACCAGCAAAGTCATTACCAAATTTAAATAACCATAAACCAGGTCAAAATATCTGCAAACCTGCCCTGTATCTTAAAAATATAATTATAAATGAGTTCATATTTTTTACTACACAGTGTCTAGCATTTCCTCCATGTGCTAGCAATTAATTAACACACCAGCTAATGTAAAAGTAACAGAATCCAAGGCAAACATGTCCATCATCCTGTCCAAAGTTTACTGCTGTCTTCCGTCCAACTCCATTTAGCAGAACATGTATCAAACTGCCAACACCAATGTAAACTGTCAGGTGCAATTAGTAAGAGAACCAACCATGTTAGGATCACTGACATCTCCAGACCTCGGATGAAGCGCAAAAGACAATTACATGTAACATATTACTCTTTAATAGGTAACAATATTGCAAGAAAAACTACAAAATTACCATGGTCCAGTCTGAAACTCGTGCCAGCTCTACTCTTGTTAACCTGGAATACATCATTAGAGGTATAATACTCCCTACAACAGAATCATAGCTAGCCTGGACTGAACTAGACTGGAAGGGACAGTACTTTTATTATCACAATGTGTTAAGGGTCCATGTCTCCTGGTGCTGGGTCCTGTACTGATGTAAATAAACTTCTCCTGCGTTAGAACTCCAGCTTCATGCCTCTTCTTCCAACTCTCCACTTTTAGAATACACTGAAGTGGTAAAATACTATGTTTCAGTAAGAAGAAACCAGTATGTCAAGCTTGCTCACAGATAAATGTTTTTGAATCCCTCCACATGCGTTTTTGCCAATAATCTGCCATTTTAAATTAGGAGTTCGTGGAGGGCCAAGTGGCAAAGATCCAGGCACACGTTCTGGGAGATAAACAGACATGATGACAAATAGAAAGGACAGGACCACAGATAGGGAGGTGTGCGTGACAATCCGGCCAATGAACAAACAGAACAAAGGTCACGTAGGATCATCACCACATCATGTTTATGTGCAGAGGTGACACTGATGGTGAAAAGGAGACTTGTGGATGTTTTTTGAGAGTTTTAAAGAATTTGACAGAGTCTGACGCCACATAATCCCGTCAAAGAGCTGTGCATTTAGTAGAATTTTAATCAAATCTAAATCCAATTGTTTCAGATCGTCAAAGATCAGCTTGAGTCTTTTTAATGGAAAGGTTTACAGTCAATCCTCTGTCTGTAAAAACATGTGGTTTTGAGCAGAGTTAAGATTATACGGAGAAAGTCTATGACTGTTTATTTGTAAGAGGGGGTATTACCCTTGGGAGGTATTAACCACTAATACATAACATATTTAGATCACCATGTTAGCTTTTATTGTTTTGAAAACCCTATATTCGCTGAAAACACAGCATTAATACATTAAATTAGTTTCGGTTGCTGTGACAAAGTGGGCCTTTGTCACTTTAATATCATCATAATTTTGTTTATATTCACACATTTGTTCATTTCCAATAATTTCTCAATATGCAACTAAACATAACTATCCTGGGTTTGTTTTGTTTAAAGTGATGTGACGTTCTGTATCGAGGCTTTGAAGCGTGTGCCGAGTACGGGAGGGGACGTTTCCGCGAGGCGCTTATCGAGGCTTGCTTCATTTAGGGGAGGAGCTGAAAATGATGACGTCCAATGCCTCGCTGCCCGGCTGTACAGGAAGTGGTTCAGATTTTGCCGCGAGTTTTGACAGCGATGTAAACCCCTCAAGCTCCATTCAAAATGTGGGTGTTTGATGGAGAGTTGCGGTCAGTAAGAGTTTGGAAACAGTTTAGAGACAGTTTGGATAGAGTTACAGATAGTTTGGAAAGAGGTAAAGATAATTTGGAGAGAGTTTGGAGATTTAGGAGAGTGAGAAGAGAGAGTCAGAACAGAATGGAGCCAGCTACACGATGGAGCCAAATATTGGAAGGCTGAAGGACCCCTTCAATACTGGGAGAGACAGAAATATGTCTATCCCAATTTATACAAGTTAGCAGTGGCATTCTTGTGTACACTTGCCTCATCTGTGCCTTGTGAACGGGTGTTTTCCAAAGCAGAAGAAATATTGTCAAAAAAAGGGCTTTCTGAAAATGTCACATACTTCAAATTCATGCCAACTGATATTTTTGCATCCAGTAAACGTCCTACTAGAGCAAATGAAGCTTCAAGAAGCTTTGTGCTGGAGTGAACCAATTGGATGAAAGGCTTCAATGCTTCATGAAGCTTCATCTTCCCATCACTGTTGTTTAGTCTTTTAGTTGGTCTACCTTTAAGTTAAACACCACACATACACCTGTTACTTTAAAAAAGATTGTATTTGGTTAAATGTCTTCAATTAAAACACATACAAAGCTATACCAGAATCTCCACATGGTCCAGACAAAGTGTGTCGGCCATTTTTGAGTGTGGTCGTGGGCCGGACCGTGTGGAGGAGAGAACTGGGTTAAGTTTTGTTGTTTTTTTTTGTTTTTTTTTCAGTTTTTAAGCGTTTATAGTTTAGCTTTTATAGTTATAGTTTAGCTTTTGAGTTAAAGTGACTTGAGAAGTACACAGCTGATGGGGAGATCCTTCTAAAAGTTACACCTACAGCCTCTGTAATGTAGATGGTATATACCTGGGGGAGGTGCTTCCTGTTTGCTTTAAGTCAACCAGTCAGTCTTACAGGAAAATCATCGTAGCCGGGTACATGTGGGTCTTTCCTTAGTTTCTTAATTTCTGTTGCTTTTGTTGTGCACCGTTAATTTTTGTAAATATGTATTATTTTTTCCCGAAAGACCATGGAGACCTGCATTCAATTTTGGTAACTGGGAATTTTTCTGAGTCTGCCTCCTTCTTTGACCACATTGACCAGCTTCCCCACAGTTGCGTTGATGCTCTCCTCCTCACTCCCCCTTCAGAGCTTCATCACAACACAATCAGCGTGCGTCCTGCTAATGAAATTACTGCACATCGCATCAGGTTTGTGAAGTTGTACTGGTAAACGAGGGTTCGAATAGAGCTCGGGAGAGATCGGTAGGTTACAAAAACATACATGGTTGGCGTTTTAAACCACTCCAGGGATGTTTTTGATGAGGGAACGTTATAACATGGTACTTCCTTTTTCTCTGTTGGTATTTCATTTAAGAACTCACTACTACAGCTACTTCCTATATTTTTATACTTTTCTTCTGGAATGTTTTTTCCCCACAAACTACTACTTAAATGACAAAATAAATCATAAACATTTACTATATTTACTATAAACAGGTACTATCCCACCAAACCAAGGAATAAATAGTATGAACACATGAAGAGGTATAAGGATTTTTTATTAGGCTACACATATATACGCAAATAACCTACATCCTACATCAACCAGATATTTCCTATAGTAGATAATTGTATTAATGTGTTTTTTATGGCTGGTCTCCATGAACATGTTTTTGCTTTATCTGGAATGTTCCACAGCATGATATTAAACATATCTATCTTGTATTTATTGAATTACTGTTTTTACTCAAGATCAAGAATGTACTTTTACTGTGACTGAACTTGGCCTTGTCTCACCTGCTTATCTCGATGAATATAGATACATTTAATTGTATAGTATTGAACATTCCAGGTAAAAAAAAGCCCTTTTAAGCTTTTGTTTCTTTTTGCATGTACTGACAGAACCTTTTGCCTTTTCTGAACTGCTTTTAAACTCCACAAATGTAAGGTTTGATTGTGTTCCAGTTTGCCCTTGCCGTAATCCCCATGTTTCTCTGATTATAGCCTCATGCAGCAGGAGAGTGTGGTGGCCCCATCGAGAGTCCTTCACTGCCCTGCACCGCAAACACTGCTAAGAATGTGAAATAGGCTCACTGCTTGTATAACACAGCCTCAAAATGATCACGACAAAATATTTAAGATCCTTTATGAGATTTTTTCCATGTATTTGAGCGAAATATGTCTTGCCCCAGTACATATATCTTGTTTAAGCAGCTCTTGCGGTCAAAATGTGCTTAGCTGTGTCCTGTCTGCATCTAATTATAAAACGTTTTACTGTTTGGTTATCAGGAATTGTGAGTTTAGCATGCTAGTGAATCATTTGCAAGCTCAGAATGTATAAATTAAGTGAGGAACAACTTTGGACCGGTGCAAACTGTTTAAAATGAACTCGTTTTTCGTGTTTGTTTTTTTAAACAGTAGAAATTCCTGTTTAAGTGTCAGATTGCAGATTTGTTGACCTCATTTATGTTTAATATCTTTGTAATTACTGGGCCTGTTCACACGAAAAACAAACTGTATCGGTGTCAGTTGAAAGGAAATTAAGCCAGAAGTTTGTGAAGCCAATCCCTTACAAATAGACTTCTGATAAGGTTCAGCATTTAAAGTTTGGATATTTCTTCGAGAAACTGTGGATTTCTCATGGAGTTTTAGGTCTTTTCCCACCACCTGAAATTATGACATCATCAAATTGTAGAAACTCAACGTAACCTATCATGCTGTTAACTGTGTCGTAAGTGAGTGAGCATGAACAACAGATTTGAGTACACTGAACTGATTTATAAGTATTTGTAGAGCTATGCAGTAGATAAGATTGTACTTGCAGTGATTTTGTCATCTGCATTTGACCCATTCTTCAATGTGTCTGGGGCAAACTATTGGAGGTAATATATTTTGTTTTTTTAAAGCAAGGATCTTGGCCAGGAGTAAGCTGTCAAGTAATTAGCCTATTTTTCATTTTTTCCCTTTTCATTTAACTTTATTTATACAGAGAGAGTCCAGTGAGAGTAATCAATCATGAGATCTTGTATTAAAAGTTCCCATATCAAAGTTCAACAAGTGAGTGAGATATTCAGACAGTCTATCAAGTACTGCCTTAAAAATACATTTCATACAGTGTTGTTCTTCTGACAGCTAGTGATGGCTACTACTTTTGCATAGAGTGAACAGTGATGAGATTTAAATTCATCACTTGTTATGAAAAGAAGGTCTGAGTGAAAGAGTGAATCTAAAGGTTTCAAAGCAGAGTCTGGTCTGCACATAAATTATATCTTCATAATCTAGTACAGAAAAGAAGGTTGCTTGAACAATTTCTTTTCTGTAATTCATACCGGTAATTTGTTTCTATAAAAAAAAAGATTATCTTGATTTTAAGCTGTTACAGAATTCCATGATATGTATTTTAAAGGATTTGTTTTTGTCAAGCCAGAACCCAAGATATTTATAGGTGGTGACTCTTTCAGTCAGTGTACCATTTAGTGTATAAAGATGTGTAGCATTTTTTGCAATGTTTATCTACAAAAGAAACCCACCAAAAAGACCAGTCAGTAGCCAGTAAACCCTTCAGTAGACCTTCTTGTAGTAAGATAAAAATGCTAAATATTCTGCCACCAGCCTTGCCTGCGATCCAGAATACGCACTTGTCCAATATTTTACAAAGATGGCGTGATTGACAGGTGGTTTAGCCAATCAGGGACATGCATAGTCTGTCCATATCAAAGCAAATATGGCTTCTTGGGTGGATAAAAGACAGGAAAAAATGTCTGCAGCACTAAACTCTGTTAATCTGAGATAAGAGAAATTGATGAGTGCAAGAGCTCCTTTATTCCACATGCCACTGAAATAAACAAACCTGATTGGATAAGGTGCAAATGAGGGAGTGGGCACCAGACTGACATCCCTCTGTCCAAAAAGTACAAAGAAACAACCACCAGACAAATACTACTGCCAATATACAGTACACAATCACTCTAGTACCTCGAAAAGCATCGGAGCATCAGTACAATACAATGGAATGAATTGAGAAATATGCTGTCATGGGTGACAGGGAGATTAATGCTATAGGAATTAAACCAACAATCATAAAGACAAGATGGTAATGAGATGGAACCGGGCTGAGGGTTAAGCTAGTACAGTGTTTATCTGGTCCAAGATGGCTGACACACGCTGCAGGGGGTAAAACCGACGCTGACAGATTTAAAGCATGAAGTCAGTGAGCCGCACGCTTATGATAACATGGTGTATCTGTGCGGAAAGCCTTACCCAACATGCTACAAATGACTGTCATGTTTTTTTAGTAGGCAAAAGTACATCAAAATGTATTCACAGTTAAAGGTGCATTGTGTAACTTTCACCGCGTCCACAGTATGGCATTGAACGTATCCATTTTGCATTTATTGAACTACGGCACGGTTTATCACTAAAGAAATATGTGGAAAAAACATTACCTGTAACTTGGCCTGGTTGTGTCATCTGCTTGTTAAGTTTAATGCCATACCGTGAAACATTCCAAGCACATCAATAACATCTCCATGGAATAAGGAGGTGGTGAATCCAGGACCTTTAACTGTGAGTGCTTTTATGTGCTCTTGCCTAGTACATTCATGATAATATGTTGCTACTGAAAGTTGTTTTGGCAGTTGAGGCTACAGAAAAAACTCATGAAGAATACACAGAAGTGAAAACCTTAGTGTAAACAAAGACATCTATATAATACTAATACTACTATCCTAGACCATGTCAACAAATTGGAGACATTTTAGTTGTAAGGTAAGCTACCCAATTTACCACTAAAACCGAAAATATACTTCGAATAATTTGAAGTGACGCAACAATGATGCAAGTTTTGGACCAATTCAAAGGACACATTTCAGGTTTTTGCTGCCAGCGGTCTACACATTCTCGCACCAGCGCTAATGAGGTTGTTAGTACAAGTTAGCATACCCAGATGACCCATCTCCCTGAGCATTAGCCTGTCTCACTGACCACAACACAGATAATTGTTTGGAGCTCTTGGGACTCTCAATGTTGTTTTTGGCAATAGTCGATCATGTTACACCAAAACAAAATGCATGTTTTCTTCTCATGCGAGCCTGCAGCTTTATGTGCGGGGTAATGCATGTCCACGGGGATTGTTAGTGATTTTTCTGTGAACATGTGAGGTTTGAATCTTAGTGGAGCGTTAATAAGAAAACATTTTCATAGGGCATTTGTGGTTTTGGTTTTCTCTAGCAAGATACAGATGCAAAACTAAATTTAATTGGTGGAAACTTTACTTTCTACCTTAGTCAGAGCAGGTAGACAAGTTAAACTAAAGATGTGTGTGTAATCCCTCAGTTGTCCAGGTATGATCCATAGTAAAAGAAAAATACATTTTTTTCAACTGGACAAAATTTTTTGAGTGAAGACGTTTTGCTGCTCATCCAAACTTAAACATTTAGTGAAGACACAGTGAGTGTTATATTGGAGAAACAAAACAGAATCTGACCACTGTCCACTACATCTCCATCTCAAAGCCCAGTACCACTCCTTTGACGATAGTGAGGTACAGAGCATAGCCAAAGAAAATAAGTGGTTTAAGAGGCAATTTGTTAGGAAAGACAATCCATCTTTGAACAGGAATGAAGGGCTTAGACATCATATATCTCCTATTTATAACTCCATCCTCAGACTTAAACCTAAACAAGGAAAGCAATAGGGCTAGCTAGTATGCTAATGTATGTGTGTGTGTGTGCATGCATGTATGTGTGAGAGTACCCATTAGGGGCCTGAATGATTATGCAAAATTTGACTCAGGCACAGTTCACGCTTATGTTAGCTCAATAAACTGAGCTAACAAACAAAAAACGGCAAACAACAGGTGTTTACAGTTCACTGCGCACTAGAGTTCTGTTTTCTTTACTTTGGGGTCAGCGTTGTTCACATACACCATGCATCATTCACCCCAAACACGCACCATCAGCTGATCGCCAAACTCATTTTTATGACAACGCACTTCAAGTAGATATGCGCGCACATGCTTGCTTACTCTATACATGGTGGTCTTTTCTTTCAATTGTGGCTAAACACATCATGAAGTCTGTATGCACTGGAGGCACAGAAGAAAAGGTTTTTAGAGGCCCAGGCGCAGCTGCACAGACAAATGCACGAGGAGACTGTCGCAGGTATTAAGTTGATCCAATTTGCCTTGTCAGACGAACATGTCAAACAGCAGCACCCATTCATAAAAGTATGAGCGCTGTTTTTGTCCAATTCTAAGCACTTTTACTGTCACCGCAAACGGCGTAGGTTGGGACTGCACTCGCCCCGCTCCAGAGTGAGTGAAGCCGCTCTGACACCTCCTGTTTCAAGAGCTCTCAGATCGGTCGTTTACTACAGTCTAGAGTGTGACTGTTGGGTTCACACCAGCCCAATCGCACCGCTCTTCAAGCAAAAGTTATTTTACGTCAACCTAACGAGTTTAACTGTAATAAGCTCCTCCCTGTAAATGGATATAAGACAGTGTCCTCCAACCAGTGGCTTGGATGACCAGCAAAATGTCTTCACTCAAAAAACTTTCTGTCCAGTTGAGAGAACTGAATGTTTCTTTTACCAAGTTAAACTAAAGGTGGACAAGTCTTTCAATATCAGTAATTTGTAATGATCTCCAATAGGATCAAGTCAGGCAGGAGGATTCACCTGCATGTTTAAGGTTCAAATAACACAGACCCAGAGCCGAGCAAATGAAAATTATTCAAAAAAGCCCTACAGATGTCAACTCTAGATCTTCCTGTGAGGGGACAAGAGTGAGGCTGGCCCTGTTCCAATCTCCATTCTACACACTTCACACTTCAATTAAGTGTGTATTTTCTGAAAGAACATGGAGTGCGTGAGTGCACAAGGGCGTAGTGGGTAAACATTAGACTTGGGACAGTCCTCACTTCTGATGACTTGCACTGTCAACGTGATAAGGAAAATCATCCGAGTGCAGCTGTTACCAGTGTTGATTAACTGCAGTTCAATTAATCAGAAAACCGTAGCCTAGACCTGTTTCGTTAATTTGCTGAATAGACCACAACCACATGGTGGGGAATACACTTGGCTCAAGTCTGCATCACATTTAAGTTCTTGAGAAAGAGATGGCCAGTATGCAGTATAACTCAAACATTGTGTAAGTGAAAAGGATGCAGACAAAAGAATCCCCAATTGTTTTGAATTATCATGAAGACTATAATCTGATGATATTTAAGCAATCCATCTCAAAAGTACTAAAATGTCCCAGTAAATGTTGCAGTTGAGGTTCAAGTATTACACATAAAATGAATTGACCATTAAAGTTGTAGTTTGTAATCTTTCTGGTGGTGGCCAAGTTACAGGTCCAGAATCTCATTTATAAATCTTGTCTACGTACATGACTTTCCACCTTAAGTTTGTGATGTATAAAAAGGCTGGTTGATGTGGAAATGAGCGCTCCAGTCCAAAAACTTTGTGCATCAGGGTTTTCAGAGATGAGGCAAAAAAATAATCTATGCTCAGAGAAATTAAAAGTTAGCAAATTAGCAAAAAGTAGTTTGTGCTTTTTCTATATGTACACTTTTATTAAGAATACCACGTACACTTTTGCACATATGCTGTACCTGTGGAGAGGTACTTTTTTAGCGATAAAACCATGCAAGCTATATGGGTTTATCGCCATACTGTGGAAGAGTCGAGACAAAACAGAAAATTTCCATGGAGACAAGCAGGAAGTGAACCCCCACAAGAAAAGTTCCATAGTGCACCTTTAGAGCAGAATTTGTTTCATTGAAGATCTATATATATGTGTATGTATATGTATGTATATATATATATATATATATATATATATATATATATATATATATATATATATATATATATATATATATATATATATATATATATATATATATATATATATATATATATGATGTTTGGATTTTGAAATATATTTTGAAATCGTATACATCTTTCAATATGTCTCCCACCTCCAGATGTTTTGTTTTTTGTTTTTTTTTTGTTTTTTTTTTCATAAAACATTCTAACATGCATGAAAATCTCCAAAACAAATTTGTTTAGTATAATATTGAATCCACAACACATAAATTATGGAATTATGAAACTATTGAAAATCTATAAAAATCCACCAACAAAATGGCCATTAAAACCTGTTGTTCATAAATGTGCACACTAATGCACGGCCCCATACCATAATTCATATCCCTTTTATGTTTGCCGTACGCTCAGACTTAACTATTGCCAAAGAGCAAATATGAACCATGTGATCCTCATGCACTCAGACCCGGATCAAAACGTATATCTGCATAATCCATCCGCACTTTATCATAGAAATTTATATAGACTTTCTTAGCCCTGCTTTGTAAATAGAGGCTGTGTTCACTTAGCCTCTGGAACCCTGACACAAGGAGAACCAAAGCATCTGTCCACAACGCACCACTTCTCCAGGGAAATGACACATCTTGCAAAAATGAATGAAAAATAAATCAGAGCCTTATCGACTTACACGCCACACGTAATCAACAGGCAGAAAAGATAACAGTTACTTTATAGAGGAAGTGTCTAAAAATGAAAGGTTATATATATGTTATTTCAATTAAGCTTTTAAAGATGTGCTTTTCTGATTAGGCTCCACCACCTGTTTGTCTCTATGAATATGTCACTGCTTGTCCTACAGTATGGCTATAAACTTAACTATGTTGCGTTAATTTCATTATGGGTGTTTTTGCTTCACAATACCTTCAAAAATATGCGTTTTTTCTGAATGTGAGCGGGGACGCCTCTCAACTGATCTGACCTGTAACTCGGCCTGGTGGTGTCAGATGCTCATCTTCGTGGAAATAAAAATGTTTATTGCCGTACTGTGGAATATACCAAGCAAAGCAATAAAAAGCCTATGGAGATAAACAGGTGGGGGCCATCTACCAGAGAAGTTACACAGTGCATCTTTAAGTTATTTCCTTGTCTTTAAGTTATCTCTTTGTCAAAACATGCCTGGAGTTGTGTTTCATTTCATCTGCATTAACAAGTTAGAATGATTTACTATATTTAAGTTGTCACAATCTCCAGAGCTTGAAATGCTTCACTCCACCTTGTGATGTCATTATGTGCTCTGATCATGGGGGGTCATGGGGGTCCAGTGTGGTGACCAGGCGCAGTGGCCCAAATGCACACACACACTGGAGCTAGGACAGACTGAGGTTGTCACAGCAGAACTGAATCATAGTCACTTTTATTGCCATTGTCAGTGAAAAAAGTCGCAAACAGGAAATTGATTCAGTGTTATGGTGCAACATTAACTAAGAATAATATTAACTATGATAAAATAAAATAAACAAATAAGGCCTTTCGTTAAAATAAGAAAAATAGACTTACATTTACAAATACAAAATATATAGTATGGGCAGAACAACAGTGCAAAATCCATCAGTGCAAGTAGGTGAATTACAGTTGTTTAAATTATATAGAGTGTGTTTTTTTTTTATTCTGCACCTTTCCCCTTTTTGTTAATTTTTTGATAACTATTTGTGATTATTTATGTTTTCATTTGTTGTACTGTGATTTTAATGTCTTGCTTATTCTGTAAAGCACTTTGAATTACTTTGTGTATGAATTGTGCTATACAAATACACTTGTCTTGCCTTCATGAGTCCAACAGCAGAGGGTTCTGTCTGTAGCCTCCTGCCCAAGGGGAGGGGCTCAAATAGTTTGTGTCCAGAGTGAGAAGGGTTAGCTGTGATCCGACCTGGAGACGTACACGTCCTGGAGAGGTGGGAGGCTGCAGACCATCACCTCCTCAGCAGAGTGCACAGTCCTCCGCTTCGGCCTGTGTCTGTCCCTGGCAGTGAGTCCGGCGCACCACATGAACTCAGTGATGGCCATGTAGAACTGCACCGTAACCTGTGCTGGCAGCTTGTCTTTCTTCACCTCCTCTCTGCAGGAAGTGCGTCCACTGCTGGATCTGCTGCATCACAGAGCTGATGGTGGGCAGCAGCTTAAGATCCTGGGTGATGGTGATGCTGAAGAAGAAGGAGTCCACAGTAGTGATGGGGATGGGGGGTGTCATGCAGGGTGAGGGGGCTGTGACTTTCCTGAAGTCCATGATCATCTCCACTGTCCTCTGGGTGTTGAGCCCCAGGTTGTCACCAACCTCCCTCCTGTAGGCAGACTCATCACTGTCCGAGATGAGCCTGATGAGAGTGGTGTTGTCCACAAACATAACAGCAGACTCTATAAAGTCTGTAAGACCAAATAGACCACATACTCTATAAAACTCCTCATAAAAGTTATTGAATGACATAGTAATAATTTTATAAGAAATTATTTTTGAAAATATATAACTTACAATTAAGCAAGAAGTAGATTTTTTATTTTTATTTGCATTATCATAATATAATAATATTCTTACACAGTAGACTTGTTACAAATGCTCCTGAACACTGAACATTTTCAGTTAAGAATTCACATTCATATTCTGTGAATGCTAAAAATGTCCCTAACATTAATATAAGTAAGCCTTAAGGCTTACTCGTATAAATGTGTTCGTTTATGAATGAGGCCTCATGCTTCATTGTTAATTTATTGATATATTTCATTGACTGCGCTGACATCCAGCGATGAGTGATTTACTTTCTACGTAGTGTCACATCTGCTTAAAGGCTAGAATCAATGACACACTGTCTTGACTCCTCGCTGCCCTACTTCTCATGTTTACATTGTACGGCTTGCATTTCATATGTCCATACCGTCTTTATGCGTGATTCAAAACAAGGCAGCCCTCAGTGTGCAGAGCAGAGGTCTAACTATAACACCAGATCAACTGATTCTCAACAGTTTTCAGGAGCAGGCCTCACATGACCATCACAGCGTTCAATAAAGTGAGAGTCACAGTTTATGGCTATGTATTTTAGTCTTTTATTTGTGTTCCTGCTGTGGTGAGGCGAAGATAAATTCTACTTTATTCAGGGAACGTCATGGTCAGGAGTACAATATAGCAGATGTGGGATCAAGTCCTGTTGTGCAAGTCTCAAGTAAGTCTCAAGTTTTTGGCCTTAAGTCTAAGTCAAGTGCCGAGTCCATGACCCACAAGTCTAAATCGAGTCCAAGTCTTCTGCTCTGAACTTTAAGCCATGTATTCGTCTTCAAGTCTTTAAACATACTGAAAAGTCCAGAATACAGCTTTTTTTTTTTTTTTTCCAATTTTATGCTTTTTAAACTAAATTGTACTGCTTAAAAAGAAATGGTAACAAATAGAGATATCACAAGAAATATTGTTCCGTGGATATTGTTACATTTTGGAGACAACAGAATTGTAGATATGCTACTTTTTCCTTTTTAGATGCCTCTACAAGACATTAGTGTGAATCATTACTGTCATAATTCAAAGAACTAAGATGTGAACATGCTTGAAACTTATTTCATCATGTTATCTGCATTGAAATGGAACAAATAATCATGGCCTGTGCAGTTCCCTGTTTTTTAGCTGTTGCTGTAACAAAACTATGCTTTTAGGCAATGGAGCCTATAATCCAATTTATTGTGACAGTCCCCAATTTTATTTTAAGACATTTGATGATACAATATCTCAGTTTTTCAGTTATTGCCACATCCGTAGTACCAAATAGATATGTGGGGAACAACATGTTCCAGTTTGTTCCTAAAAATAAATGCAGAATGTTTTAATTAAAGAGTATTTTGTGCAGAGAAGCCTCAAGCCTTCTCAAGTCACAGTACTCAAGTCAAGTACCAAGTCTTTGGCCTTCAAGTCCAAGTCGAGTCCCAAGTTCATTTTATCAAGTCAAGTTTCAACTTTTCAACATAGTGACTCAAGTCTGACTCAAGTCCAAGTCACGACTTGCAAGTCTCCACCTCTACAATATAGTAACAATGTATTAGTCTTGTGCTTCTCCAGATGCTTAAAGTCACTGTAAAATTTCTGCATTATTGATTCACTCTATATAGTAAGGATGGTAAGCCGCCACAGCTGCCCTGGGACAGATTGATGGTAGTGAGGCTGCAAATCTGTGCCATCTGCCCCTCCAACAAGCTCCCATCACACACCACGTTCATACTAGGCAAGGTGGGTAAAGTGTCTTGCCTAAGGACACGATGAAAATATGGTCTAGAACCACTCCTGTCCCACTGTGGCACTTGGTACTAACCAGACCCAACTATGATTCGCTTCAGAGATCAGACGAGATCAGGCACTGACGAGGTGTTACATCCAGGACAGATCATACTGTGGGTGACGATATTAGATTAAAAGATCAACTGATTTCATTACTTACAGTATACATTTACACACTGAAATGTCAACGCTGTATTGAACAGTCCATAAGTCCTTTTTTATTCTGGAGACTAAATTGTTAGAACCCGCAGAAAACCTGGTGCATGCAGAACATGCAAATATCACGCAGTCCTAGATTCAGACCAAGGTTTTTCTTTTAAACTAGATGAGATTTTATAAGTAGAAAATAAATAAAACTCAACTCCTTATTTTATTTTAGACTGTAGTGATTTAGCCGTGTGAATCATCATAGTTTCTAAGGGGAATTGTTTGAATTTGAAGACTGCTGGTATGTAACCTTAATACAGCAGAGTTAGCTAATACCCTTTTTTTAAGAGTGTGTTTTGAGTTTGTTTGACCATAAGAAGCCCACAGGCCGAGCACTCAAGCATTCAGAACATCAGACAGCGTTAAAGGGATCCACAGCGTGTTACATTCTCAGGTAACATCAGTATTTGTAGTAGTGGTATCAGTAGTTAGTATTTTCTGACACAGTCTTTCAGCATGTACTTTTTTCTCTCAAGTATTAGTCTATGATTGGTATTTCAGTATATTTTTATATGGATTACCATTTAATGTCAGTTGTTCCCGTAAGTTCCAGGACCAGAGCCATTCTTAAGCTTTAAGTACCCGCATTCAGGCCAGAAAGTGGTTGTGACAAAGTATAGGACCAAAATGTAACCACTGTAGTCTTTCTCAGTAAAGGTACTTAGTGTCTCAATAAGTTCTCTTGTCTGTGGTCTGTATTCATTGATTGTGTGCATTATATATCAAATGTGCCTCTCAAATGTTGTACTGCAAACCAAATTTACCTATGGGTATTAAAGACATGCAATGCTAACCTAAGCTTAAAGAGGGTGTATTATGCAAAATCAACATCAATCAAAATTTTGGAGCTTTCTACCATGTTATAACATTGTTTACTCATCAAAAACATATCTGAAGAGGTAAGAGAGTAATCTAGCAAGGCCCCAGTCCCTATTCAGACCCTCCTTTTGGTTAGCAGTACAATTCTGTCCAATACTCAGCCCACAAATCTACATAACCCATGCTCCTGCACAGCAATTTTCCATAAATATACAAAAGCAGGGTACAGAACAATATACTACAACTTCACAAACTTGATCCGATGTACAGTAGCTTCATTAGCGGGTTGCATGTAGATTGTAATGTGATGTCGCTTTGAAGGAGGAGTGACTTAGCATGGGGAGCAAAGGAGGGGGGGGCTTGACACTGAAACTTATAAAACATCTTAATATGTTTTATAATGTGAACTGTGAATATAGTATTTTTAAATCAATAAAAGGTGACATGGTAATCTAAATATGTGATGTGGTAGCACTTAAAATCCCACAGTCATCTTTCCTCGGGCCTTGGCATGGTGGCTGAGCAGCTGGCAGTCACGCTTTAGAGCAAGTGGTGTGTCTGGGTGGGTTTCCTCTGGGCACTCTGGTTTCCCCTATCAACCCAAAACTTGCGCAAAATCCATCAGCTAACGTAGTCCTGACTAAGCCTAGCAACAACATCATGGACATGGGTCTCCGAGCTTGTTGCTTTAGCGGCTTTGAAGAATGGGTCAAATGCAGAGGACAAATCTCTCTACGGGGACAATAACACGTACCTGGACCTTAACCTGAGACAGTGACACCAGAGTTAAGAGTTTAAGCTTGGCCTGCTGCTAAAGTGTAGTTAGAGCTAGTCTCTTCCAATATTTTTTTAACCTTTTATTTTTAATGAATTTTCAAATGTCAGTTCAGTTTGAGTTTATCTTGCAGCATGCTGATATGAGTTGTTGTGGGGTACGTCAAGTCCCTTACACTGTGATCAAAGTGGACCATTGTATTAACTTTGAAAATCCAGATGCTGTTTATTTTCAGCTTTAGTTGGGTGTGATCTAAACTGTGCAGATGAATCTGATTATACACTATCCACCAAAATAATCTTCCATTGGCATCATATTTACTGTGTGAAGTCCTTCTGTGAGGAGATTGCATAGTTGGGTGGACTTTGATCAGAACGATACTGTCTGAAGCTCTGTTCACACTTGTTCTGGTTTGAGCCCAGTTTAGTCCTGATGTAGACTTGGTTTGATCATTTCCAGTCCTGATTTAGTCTTGGTCTTACTTTTGGCGTGGTATGTGCAAACACAACTGAAGTTAGTCAATATGTCATAGGTTTTGACCCAGGATTGGTTCTTTATATGGAGATGGTTAACCAAGTATATATTACAGTATCAAATACAGACAGTGTTGTTGTTCCTAAGGAGACAGTGAAGCTTTATTTGGAAAACTTAGGTACAGTAAGCAATTTTCAGAATCCGTACACTTTTGATTACTTACTTAAACATTGCTATGGACAGTCTCCCTATCAGACTTTCCAATTTTATAAAACCACATTTACAAAACAGTGTTCCCTGAAACCTCCGGTCTTGTCCGTTAGAGACAAAACAATGGTAAATACGTAACCAGATCTGTGCATTCACCTCTTCCACCAGCTGAACCCGAGCCAGCGCTCTGCTTATGGATAAACATATTTATTGAATTGGAACAACAGGTAACTCTATCCACTTAAAGAGGTCACAACCCCACTTTGTGCATATGCATGGGCTAGCGCATGTGTAAGCTAATATAGTGGTGAGCAGATGGAGCGACGGGGCGTAAACACAGGGAGTGACATTAGTAAGAGCACTCACTCGCCCCCTCAGCCCTAAGGGTACAAGAAAACACCTCTCCTATGGCACGCTCCAACTCCTCATCAAGTGTGAGAAAGCACTGTGCACCGGGGGGTATACATGAGGTATTGAAGATATGGACTTCAAACTGGCACGCTATGCAGATGCTGAGAGAGAGCAGAAATATGTAGACAGACAGAAAGGTAAGTAAATAATTAATTTCATTCATAAGCATGTCCTTTGGCAAAATAAATTTCTCAGCTCATATACTATAATTATAATATAAGCACGGCTGTCAGAGGTGGTCCAAAATGCTTTAGGTAAATGTCAGCCATGTCTTTGCCTGTGTGCCTCAGGGCAGCTGTGTTTGTTGAAGTAGGAAATTACCTTCAGTGTGAGTGACAAGTGAATGCCCCGTAACTGTGAAGTCAGTAGAGCATTGGAAAAAGCCCAGTTAAGACAAAAATCACTGTTCACAAAACAAGCAGAAAGCAGAGATAAGGGGCAATGTGGGCCCTGATATTTCCAGTGTGTAATGCATCTAACATGAGCCAAACCCAGTGCATTACAAAGAGACATTAAACACAGCATAGAGGAGCAGACAAGTGAAATAGTGAAGTGAAAACAGTGACAAGAAAGCAAAGTAGTTTTGTGTTTACGCTAGATTCAGCCACCTATCAACATATTTTTGTGATTAACTGAGCTCGTAAGATTAAAAGCTTAATTCAGGTTGATTTTGATTTTAGTGCTAAGAAAACAAGTTATGTTTAGGTGACGTCAATGTCTCATGTAACAGAGCCCTGTCCCTGGACTCAGAGGCTTGCCCGGAGCATGGAAACACAGACCTGCTCCGAAGCAGCCACAAGTGAACTGTGCCACTGGAAAACAGGCTATATGGATCATAAATATTTCAATTTGACTTAAAGTTTAGGGGTGCCCAGTTTTATCTTGCAAAAATGCAAAACAGAGAAGCACTGTCTTGAGAGGTTAAGTATTGGCATAACAGAGCACATGACTAGGGATGGGACTATAAACAGTAATGTGGTTTATCGTGATAAAGAGACAATAATCGTTTGTGGTATATTTTGTATAATCATGATGATTGTTAACAAAGACAAATGACATAAGACCACCAGACTCTGCAGAAAAAATGCTACTTATCCATGATGTTCCCTTCTAGATCATAGTTGTTTCCACTTACAACAAAGTATACAAGTTTAAACATGTTTAAACATAGATCTTATTAGTAGAATTAAAATTTGAAATATTAAAAGGGCAGTACCTGATTTCAAACCATGAGTCATTAACATGTCTAAGTTTGAACTTTTAGCCCCGCACATTTAGTCCTTTTCTGCCACTGAGATATTGCACCATGACACAGAAACACCTGTCTGAGATAGTGTCATGCTGTTGTTTCTTTAAAGTTCTCGGATTTCTGCTACTAATTATAATGACGTCATTCACTGCACCATGAGAGAGAATCAAGTGTCTGGGATAGTGTCAGGCAGTTGGTTCTTTACAACATGCCCGATTGGATGAAAAAGAGGTTACCCTGTCAGTAGCTTCTGTATCAGTTATTATCAGGGAAAATATTATACAAAAATGAACAATGTGCATCCTGCTAATGAATCTACTGCACATCGCATCAGGTTTGTCAAGTTGCTGTGTACAGTTTTGTATCATGTTTTTGTATATTTATGGAGAATTGACGTGTGAGAGCATGGATGATGTGGGCTTGTGGGCTTGTGACTGAGCATTTCACAGAATCTTACAGCTAACCAGCTTCAAATAAGGCCCCAGAGAGATTGCTAAAATACACTAACATGTATGAGGAAATGTTATAACTTGGTAGAAAGCTAAAACCCCCTCTTTAAAATCAGGAATCGGCCCATTAATATCCATGACATTTGTAAACTGTCAGCAATTTCATTAATTATTACAATATTATCGTTAATCGCAATGGTTTGGCTATGAAAACCATGACAACATTTCATCCCATGCTGACATCACGCAGTGGAACCTCCTTAGACACCTGACTGTTGTGGACAGTAAACACGCTAACATGAGCTGTGATGGAGGTGCCCAGTGCTATGTCCAAAACCTCCCCATATAAGGCCATGCTAGCACAGACGCTAACTGCAGATGTGTAATAACTCCACGCACACAAGTTCAATTTAGTTTTCATCACTTTGGAGGAAAGAGTAGCTGCATTCAGAAATACTGTGGCATAGACAAAACAATAGTGCCCAGAAAATACATTTACTCAGAGCATTCCAGATGTCACAGATGTCAAGAATGACTATAATTAAACATTACGGGTGCATATACTTTGGCAAGGGTCTGTCTTTAAGCCACATGCCCTACCTGAATCAACATCATCTATGGTTACAGGCTTTTCATCAACTGTTATATTATGCACATTTGTAAGTATCTTAAATAGGGTGTATTCTGCTGTATTCGACTTTTTGGAGCATTGTACCATGCCATGACATTCCTTCATCAAAAACATGCCTGAGGAGGTTTTATACATCATCCATGCATGTTTGAGTAATCTAGCGATCTCTCCCAGGCCCTATTTGAACCTTCTTTACAGTTCGTCAGTAAGATTCTAGCCAATGCTCAGCTCACAAGCCTACATCACCTATGTTCCCACACAGCAATTTTCAGAAATATACAAAAGCAAGATACAAAACATACCCTACAACTTCACAAACCTGATACGATGTGCTGTAGTTTCATTATTGGGATGCATGCCAATTCCTTTGAGGTAGTGTTCTGAAGCGGGAGCATAATGCAAGGAGAAAACATATGCTTAGTCTAATTTCATCTCTGAAGCTAAACCAGGTTGGGCCTGAATAGTACTTGGATGGGGGACAGCTGGGAATACAAGGTATCACATCGGGACAAAGGTGGCTCTAGTGTGTACTGTTGTTGTGTCCTTAGGCAAGACACTTCACCCACATTGCCTAGTATGAACAGGATGTGTGAGTGTTTAGTGTTTGGAGTGGCCGATGGTACAGACTGACCTCACTTCTGTCAGCTCCAGGGCAGCTGTGGCTAGAACAGCAGTTTATAGAGACAGACTGATATATTGGTTTACTGATATATCGTGCTGATATTTGCACTTCTTAGAGATATGGCTATCAGCCTTAAATCTTCAGCAAAGGCCAATATTTTTTTTTGGCCGATCTGCTGCCTTAAGAATACGTACAAAGCTTTATTTGAACATTAATATGCAAAAAGGTAACTACTCAAATTATTGTTGTAAATTAAAAGTACATCATCATTTGGCCAAAATAATCCAAATTTACCCAAAAATATTGGCAGAGCTTGTCAGCCATCGCATTCTCCATAATCTAAACAATCGTATCGGCATCGGTCATGACAAAAATCTATATGAATCTGTCTCTACTAGTTTACCACCAGCAAGTATTGAAGTATTAAATAGATTTGTATTAGTTTTAATGGTTTCCCATCATCATTATCATTACCCAAAGTTATATTTGATTGATTGATGCATGTTTGAGTAACCCTGTATTGTCCTACATGTGAAGCTTGAGCAGAGGTGGGTAGGGCTGAGTTATATTAACTTGAGTAGCTTTTTTAAAGAAATTGTTCTTTTCAGAGTACTTGTCTAGCAGCATACTTTTACCTCTACTTGAGTAATATTTTTACTGTAGTACTCTTACTTAAGTAAAAGTTTTGGTGACTCTGTAAGTGACAAAAGTTTGTCGAAAATATGGAATGATTTGAACATTTGTGTTTCTTGCAGTGCTCCTTCAGAATTGATTTTGTTTAGTCAAATTTTTGTGATTATGCTGTGAAAATTCCTGATTTTGCGCCTTTATCAATATTTTGGCCTTCAAATTATATTGACTTCAAAATGTACTATTATATAATTATTTACTCTTATTTGAGTGGTACTTTTCCCAAATACTTTTTTAAAACTCTTATTTCAGTAATTTCTTGGACCACCTGTACTTCTACTTAGTTCTTAGTAATATTATTTTTGAAGTCATGTGTCTTACTCTAATACAATTTTTGGCCACTCTACCCACCTCTGGTCTTGAGTGCTCCAAAAATGTCTCTTTGCATCAACCCCCTATCCTCAGCCACCGCTCTGTACTTGCAATTGTTTGACAATTTAACACTCGTACTTATATATAAAAGTTCAATAACTTGGCATAGCCATTTTTCATAAATACTCTCATACAGGGCACCTCCTCCAATTCCTCCAGTGGTACCCCAAGGAGTTCCCAGGCCAGCTGAGAGCCATAGTCTCTCCAGTGTGTTCTGGGTGTTCCCCAGGGTGTCCTCGCCACAGGAAGGCATCTGGAATAGATGTCTGGGCCACCTCAGCTGGCTCCTCTCGATGTGGAGGAGCAGCGGCTCTATTCCGAGCTCCTCCCATGTGATTGAGTTCCTCAACCTATCTCTAATGGAGAGCCCAGCCACCCTGCGGAGGACACTCATTTCGGCCACTTGTATCTGCTATCTTGTCCTTTCGATCATTACCCAAAGCTCATGACCATAGGTGAGGGTAGGAACTTAGACTGACTGGTAAATGGAGAGCTTTGCCTTTCGACTCAGCTCCTTCTTTACTACAACGGTCTGATACTCCATCCTTCCCTCACTAATGAATAAAACCTCACGATACGTGAACTCCTACACTTGAGTCAGGGACTCTTTACCCACCTGCAGAGGGTAAGCCACATTTTCTGGTTGAGAACAATGGCCTCAGATTTGGAGGATCTGATTCTGATCCCAGCTGTCTCGTAATTGGCTGAAAACCACCCTAGTGCCTGCTGCAGGTCCTGGTTTGATGAGGCCATCAGGACAACATCATTCACAAACAGCAGAGATGAGATCCTGTGGTCCCTGAACTGGACCCAAATAAACATAACCAGTGACAAAGGGAAGCCCAACATGCACTGGGAAAAAGTATGACTTACTCCAGCCCCCCTTAAACACAGGGAACACCACGCCCAGTCTGCCAGTCCAGCGGTACTGTCCCCGACCACCCACTGTTACAGAGACATATCAGCCAAGACATTCCCATAGCATCCAGAGGCTTAAGATACTCAGAACATATCTCATCCACCTCTGAAGCCTTGCCACCCAGGAGCTTGCCAACCTGGGTGATGCATGAGTCTGCCTCCAAGTCTTCAGTATCTGCTTCCTCCTCAGAAGATGTGAAGGTGGAATTGAGGATCCTCAAAGTATTCCTTCCACCGCCCGGCAACATTCTCCGGTCGAGGTCAGCAGCTGTCCGCCCATGTTGGTAAAGTACTGCTTCCCCCTTCTGAGACGTCGGACGGTTTGCCAGAATTTTTTTGAGGCTGACCAATAGTCCTCCTCCATGTCCTCCCCAAACTCCGAAATGGATTCCCACAATCCAACAAGGCTTGATAGGACTCCTTCAGCCTGACAGCATCCCTTACTTCTTGTGTCCACCACTGGTTTTGGGCGTTGCCACTGTGACCAGCACCAGAACTTCTGGTCACAGCTATGAATGACTGCATTGACAATAGTCGCAGAGAACATGGCCCACTCGGAATCCATGTCCCCAACCTCCTCCGGGATCTGGGAGAAACTCTCCCGGAGGTGCGAGTTGAAGACCCTGCTGACAGAGGACTCCAGATGTTCCCAACATGTTTTCTCTACTTTTAGCTGGTCTTGCAGAGACACAGAGGGGACATATTTTACTGTTGCTATGCTATAATATAAATTTTTTAAAAATATTGGAAACCCGGCTCCTAAGACATCAGTTATCAGTTATTTTGGTGGGTTCTAGAGCTGAATGATTTGGGGAAAATATCAAATTGCATTGCAGTTCTGATTAGATTTATGTTTCAATAATATGATTCTGGTCAAACCTCACACTTAAACACATCCAGAAGAACTGACAAAAAGACTGAAATATGAACTGACAAATACAAGAATCACATTTCAAAACATGTTTGTACAGTTCTAAATTATAGGGTTAGCTGTTTTTATGCAAAATAAGACTTTGATTTTGTTGTTTGTGGAGGAAATTATAGTGTTTAACAAATTGCAGTTTTTGTGATTTTTAACTGCATCCATTTGGATTTCGATTTCGATTTTGATTGCGATTCATCTTCTAGCCCCCCAGAGATTTCATAGTTTAGGATGTGGTTTAGATGTGGTTTGGCACTTGTATAGTCTTGGCTGTCTTTCAGTTCTTGGACCTTGTTTATTCCAGATTGAAATAGTTCCTTTCCTAAATGATGGCTTCCTGTTTGTGATTTGGTTATGTGCCCTGCCTCTGAGGCAGGAGGTCAGGGGTTCAGTTCCCCCACAGAGTGCCCACAGCTATCTGTAGTATGAGCCCGGTTTTGTCATAGAGGACGCCTGCCAAAGCACCATAGTGCTGGGGCAGACCTGGTTTAGTCCTATTACTATTTATTGCAAACCATCTCCATGGAGATGGTTAAGTTTAATGTCATACTGTGGAACATTCCAGGCTAGGCAAAAACATCTCCATGGAAATAAACAGGTGCTGGACCCTCCAGCAAAGTAGTACATCTTTAAAGGAACTGTATATTCAATTTAAATTTCATGGGCATAAACTGTTCCCAAATACAAGGTAGACATGCTAAACTCAAATATAGCTTTTACTAATAATTCAGCACTTGCAGCCAATTATTAATCAATTCTAGTGCAGCCTCTGCAGCTCAGTGAATGAATTCTGGAGGTTTTTTTCATATGAAGCATGGCCTGTCCATATACTGACAATGAGAAAAACTGTCCTCAATCTGCAGGTTAAAACACTGGCAATCCATGTTCAGTTGTGATTGTAGTACTATTTTTAAAACCTACAGGCTTCTTTAATATGTGGTTGGGTCCAAATCTTTCCTTGATTTTGTCCCATTTTGTTCAAATTACGGGAGTGGAACATTCTTTGAAATAGACTGAAGTCATTACAGTGCTTTTATGGGCTAATTGTGACCATTCAACACATGGCCAAAGAAAATTAAGTTCTGTCAACAGGACAGAAGTTTTAGTGTGAAAATGTGTTGCTGCTTCACTCAAACTTTTGTCCAGTTGACATAATAGAATGTTGTTCGCTATTGATCCTAATCAGACAACTGAGTTTGATTACACAGACACCATTCGATACATGACACATTCATCCTGCAGACTGTCTAAAGGTGCACTGTCCCGTTGGTGTGTGTGTGCTCAACAGATACCGGCTCCCTGATGTCATGACTGGACAGTATTAGTGGACAGTGTTTTCTGACTTGTTTAAGTGTAAGCTCAGATCATTCATTTACCAGACTGGAATCAACCTCCTGCCAACAAAATCGATACTCACACAACGGGCTATTGTTTTCAACACTCTCTGCTTTTCTGTGCTATACCAACGCTGTTCCTGATTTGTCTTAAAAGTGTGAAAAACATAACAAGTTCACTGTAATTATTCACGGGAATGAATTTATAACACTTTTCACAACTTTCAGAGGGTTTTGCCACAATGGTAAAACTGACAACTAGCAAGCTAAGTGCGCACTTCCTCTTAATCGGACAATTCAATCGACCAGTAGACACCCTGTTGGCATTTTCTGATATATTATTCATATTGTAAGTATTATATTACATATTGAATAGTGATTCCCATCCCACTGACATAATATTAATCTAGGCATGTTTCAGTGTCTGCACCAACCAGGTTAAACTTTTAACTCTGTACATTCAGTTGAGTCTACCTAGTTTAAAATGTAATCAGTTTCAGTAATTTTGAATGAAGTTACTGAATTAATTTACTGAAGTGAAACCAATCTGGGTTAAAAAGTTAAACCTGGTTGGTGCAGAGCAGTCTGTGAAGCACCCTACATACAGGCTCACCTTATCTAAAAGCAAAGTTATCTGTTAATTTCACTTTTCTAGCATATTTATTTAAACCTGAATTACAAAAAAGTTAAACTTGCATTTAGACTTGAAAAAGTGCTGTTATACAATATAAATAATAACAATAATACTGAAGGTGTCTGCATGATTCCATGGAAAAAGAAAGTTAAAACCATACAGGACGTTCTCCATGGAGACAGATGTGTTTTATGCCATACTGTGTAATATTATAGCAAAAGGGGGAAAAAATCCATGGAAACAATAAGATTAAGGAGTCAGGTTTGTGGAGATGCAAGCCCATTTACAGTTAGGATGCATGTTTTCAATTTGTTTTCCAGTACAATACAAACTACCAAAAATGAAAAAAAAAAACAAACAAACACATGTTTTTATTTATTTTGTTACACACTGTGGCTGACTAGTAAAAAGTGACTGAAATAATGATGTTACAGTAAAACTAACTTCACTCTGGACACTAAGCTGACACAAAATGCGTAAGTATTTTCAAAGAATAGAATTACACAGATATTAAGTCTGTGTAATCCCTCAGTAATCCAGGTATGATCCATAGTAAAATAAAAATTCAATTCTGTCAACTGGACAAAAAAGTTTTCAGAGTGAAGACGTGTCACTGCTCAGCCAAACCACTTGTTCAGTTCTGGTCAGATTACTGCTGGGCACTGCCTTATGTTTGTCTGAAGGTAGTTACATTAACGTGAGTGACTTTTTAAATAAATTGTACTTTTCAAGAGTAATTTAAACGTTTTACTCCTACTTTACTCCAAACACTAAGCACTCTAACTCAAATGAAAGTTTTGGTTCTTCTTCCCACTGTGAGTAAGTTTACAAGTGACAAAAGCGTGATGTCGACAATATGAAATGATTTGAACATTTGTAACCTTAACCTTAGTGTTTTGTCCATTCAATTGCATTTACTTAAAAAAAAAAAACATGTTACATCCAGGCAGTTCCTATTTAAGTCACTCTTACTTACTAGTACTTTTTCCCACCTACTTTTTACTCTAACTTGAGTAATGTCTTAAACCACTGCTTTGTACTTCTACTTGAGTAATATTATTTTGAAGTAACGTCAGTCTTACTTGAGTACAACTTTGGTTACTCTCCCAAAGTCTGGTAAATTTTCTGAAACAGGCAGCCTACAGTCAAATAGTGAAGTACCTTTAAATATTAGAGGCCAGGTTTAAACACGTCCACTCTAATACATGGCTCAATATACATGAAAGGACTGACAGAACAACTAAAAACACATTAGAATAACTTTTACATTATACACAAATCAACACGTGCTGTGGCCGGTATTTACAAGAAATCTGCAGCTTGGTAGATCTTTGTTTTACGGTCTCTCTGCAACACTTGTCAAACACGCGACTGGGAAATATGTTTAAACCATATTAGCCAAACGGAACGCCCTAAACACGCTGTGATCTCTTTACCAAAGAATCCAACAACATCGCTTCTTGTGCAGGACTGTCCCAAAGCAATCCGTGCGCACCGTCATTCAGTGTGCCAAAACAAAATATACATGGTGTATTCGTGGATAAGAGCTTCGCGGTACAGCCTATGCAACATTCTGAGGGCTATTTCCCATTCAGAATATATAATGTTCATAATAACTGTCCTAATTCCTCAGTTTCACAATGAATCAGTCAGTAACAGTAACAAAAACACATCGTAAGTATCCGTATTCCGTTACAAATGCGTCTTACCTGAGTGTCGCTTTTACGCACGGAAACTCTCCACACTCCAAATGCGCGCAGCCTCCCGGTGCAGACTGAACATGGATGAAGTTATGAGCCACGGTAAGTTCGCTCCCGTGGCTGTCGTCGGTGCGCTCTGAACTCTGCGTGCACTCTGGATTTGCGCGCCTGTGTGTGCGTAAGTGCGCGCGTGTGTGTGTGTCGTGTGTGAGACGGCAGCCGCTCCTCGTGCTGCCTGTTGCGTCTGAGGAGGGAGGGGAGGGGCCGAGTCTGTGCGCCCGTGTTTGTGAGGGAGCAGAGATGGATTGACGTGGTGGCTCAGGTTCAGTTGTATTTACTCACATAGGCCTTCATGTACTACGCTACATAATTCAAGAAGTGGTAGGCTACTATTCTGAGTTGGCTAGTTTTCAGACACCATCATTTTATTTTATTGAGAAGCATAATAGTAATAGTAACAGTACTTGAGTAAAAGTTGTGGTTACTCTTCCCACTCTGAATAAGTCTACAAGTGACAAAAGCTTTATGTTGACAGTATTCGATAATTTGGATTTTTGTGTTTTTTTGCACTGCTCCTGAAGATATGATTGACTCATTTTGTGGTCTATCTTTTGAAAATACCAGATTGTGTGAATTCATAAATATTTTGAATAGTGTGAATGTGTGTCATTTGGTAGGTTCTTGTGATTTGCACTAGAATATATTGTTCACTTATTGGAGCGATTTAGGCTAATAATAAGCACCAATATAAATTATCACAATATTCGTGCGTTTACAAACTCGTGAGAATCCCTCTTATCCTGCAGCTGTTGTTGCAACAAAACTGGAGATGTTTGTGAAAAATATGCTTTATTATAAAGCCCTGTACTTATCAGCGTTTACTGATACTGACAGATGAAATGATGTGTAATTGATAAAATAATAAAAACAATGTGCTCTAAATAATGAGCACATGTTGTAGCTCATTAGCAGCTAAATCACTCACGTCGATGTGATAAACACACAAAAAACAGAGGTTTAACTCTAAGCTATCAATTAATGTTATGCAAATCAACAGTGTCTAGCAAAAAGCTTTGAGATAATTTATCTTGAATCTACTCTTTGTAAATCCAGTAAAAGTCTCAGACTTTCTTCTTCACTTGATCATGTGTACATCCTGGTGCCCAACAATAATCAACAATCGCTGAAACTCTGATAATGTTTGTTTATTGGGGTCGCCGCAGTTAGTTTCTGGGAATTCTACTCTGTGACCACTGCTGATATGGAGTTTGGAGGTGCATGCTGGGATTGCATGATGACACTGCAGGAGCTCTATTGGGGTGTCACCAGAGGGTGGTAGATTCGACCAATCACAGAGCAGCATTGTGGTTTGGGCGGAGCCAAAGATGATGCACCCAAATGAACCAAAAGAAACATGGCGACGCAGACAGACATATAGAGGCCTATTTCAGCATTCATACTATTTAGTTAAAAACATACAGAGGGAAGTGCTTTGTGCATTTGTGGAGGGGAAAAAAGTCTGTGCTTTTCTCACAACTGGATTTAACCAAACTTTGATTTCTCTGCTTGTTCTGCTGTTGTGACTTCAACCAATCAACCAATCAGATTCAAACATCTATAATGACGCTCGGCCTTTTCCTGACAGCCTTCAGAGACAGACATTCCAGACTGATAAATGTAGCCAGATTGTGTTAGGCATCTGTGAAATAAAACTGGTCATTCTGGTCGTGCACAGCCGTCCGCAGTAAATAGGCCGTCTCTGCTCTCTTAAGTCCACACAGACTCTGCTCAGTCCAAGAAGATCTCAGAGTCTTGGCCAAAGCTGGGGCCAACTAATACAGGGGCCACACTCATGGTGCTGGACACAAAGGAGACGTCTGTTAGAACCAAACACACGATTTGAATATTATCCTATTATATGTTATTTATTTGGACTCTCTATTTCACTCACCTCCCTTACGACATCATAGATTTATTCTGCAGAGATTAAGTGTTATTTCAAGGCAAGAATAACACACACAAGATAGTAGGTAATATGCAAATTTATTTAAGTGTATAAGTTTAAAGATGTAAAAGAAAAAAAAATACATATGAGCAAAAGTTGGGGTACCTGATTTTCACACTGTAGAAATAGGTATTGAAATCTGTCTAACATGTGCAACTCACCATCATTTCAGCAAATTGTAATATCCACATGTGTTTCGGGCACATGGACACCTTTTTTTCAGACAGAGTGAAGCTGGGGTGGACAGTCCAAGTGCAGCCAGTCAGAGAAGTGCTTCCGGCGCTTACTTCCGGGTCAAATCTTGTCACAAACTGCTGCTCTATGGGAGAAATTCTGAAAAAACATTGAGTGCCACAGACAAATTTCAGCCCACATTATATTGTAAACAGAAGAAATACAAAGTTAAGAGTCCATTCACAATATATCACAACTCATTAGTGCTTAAAGAAGATATATTGTGCTTGTGTCTACTATATATTTATAACAGCCATGGATCATTATGTTATAAATATGCAATATTAATCTAAAACGACTTAATAAAAGAAACAAGCTCCCTGACTTCGGTGTTAGACAACTGCAGTGTCCAATGGGAGCTGATGTCACCTCAAACACCTCTGATGGATAGCTGCAGATCTTTTTTTCCCGTTTGTACCAAAATGACTATGATATGTTGCTGAATCTTACGTCTCAGTGGCCGAGTGGCGATGACAACGGGGTAGATCAGAGCAATGACATGTTGGATACAGAATAAAAAAGATTACTCAAACACGTATGAATCACTCCAAATACAACTTCGAGGGGGTAAATGAGAAGGGAAAACAACTAAAACCTGGTTGTAGAAAGTAAAAAGTCGATTTTGCATAATATGTCAGCTTCAAATAGTGCATTACAACAACTGTATAGGCCTACATAAATACTGTTTGTAGAAAGTAGGACACATGTCACACTGTATATTAAATATTGAAGTGTAGTGTTGTTTTGGCATTGGTGATTTGACTGACAGTCTGATGGGATGAGTCTAAGAGGATTTTGGCCCAGGGTCAGAAGATCCTCCGGCTGCTGGCTCTGCTTGAGTCAGGGCGGAGATCACAACAGACAACCTATTAGTGGAAATATGACCTGGGCTTTGTTTGTATGACAGGACCTTAGGGTGCTTGGATGTCTTTCAGTTTCTAGAGTAAGATATTTATTAAGTTTAACAGTTACTCATCAACCCAAAGGTCAATGGTTCAAACTTTACTCCCATTGCATTTGACTGAGACTAGACAGTGTAATTGCTCAGTTGTTCAGGTAGGTTCCATTGGAAAAAAAGCTATTCTTTTAAGTTTTTATGAGTGAATACTTTTCAACACTCATCCAAGAGGCTTCTTTAGTTCTGACAGGGTTCTGGTAATCCTTATATCTGTCTGAAGGGAGAAGCTAACTACACTGAAACTAACACACCCTAGTTGTTTACAGTAACAAGTATCTGTTACCCTAAGGTGTTGGCTGCCCCAAGTCACATTTTGCATAATTGTTCATGTCGCTGATGGGTGATCTAACACCTATTAACACACTTTTTTAAGTTGTAAAGAGGTGACAGGTCATACCCATAGACTGTATAATGAAGTGGTCTAAGGGAGTGTGGCATCATCCACAGTGTTTGGTTGCAACCAAATGAAGCCAGTTGAGGCTAGCAGTTACAGTGGCTAATCTGCAGCCAGGGACCATATATAGTAAGTGTGTTTATTATAGCAATCAAAGAGCCAATCAGGAGCAAAGAAGGTGCTGAAGGTAACGCCCATTCCTTTGGTTTGGCAGGGGGCGGGCGCTTAGCAATGCTGTCAATCAAACCTGTTGCTAATACAAAAGAGAGCGATCTCGGGGAAAGAAGGTGCCTCATTTGTCTGTTATGGATGTTCATATTTATGGACAAAATAGTGAAACAAAACACCAGGATAATGTAGAGGGGGGCTAATACAAACATTTTAGGGTCAGAATGATGAAGCTGACAGGAGCAGTTACAGAGAGAGGGGCGACGTTTCAACAAGAGCTCGAAGGAACCACTTTGCATCCATGCTCATTTCCTCTTTGGTACGTTACGGCTAGCAGGTTAGCTCTATCCATGTATATCTACAGTCTATGGTTGTGTCCAAGACCCTCACTTCTGTTCAGACATGGATTGTCCTTACTGATAAATAATGCAGACTGAAATGTTGACCCACATTGTCCACTCTCGTCACTTACCTACTATATTTCTGGTTATGACATAATCAAATTCGATAGAGTAAGACTAAACTATGAGTAGTAGTGGGCTTATTTTAACATATTTCTCTCATGATTCATTTGGCATGGCTTCATTCAAACAGCCAGCACCAATCATAGCACATATAAACATAGCTTGTACTGATTTTATTTGTTTTCCATACACAGTCTAATATGCCTATTATCTTTTTTTGAAGTTAGAATGAAAAAACAATACTCAGTTGTTCAAATGTAGTTCAAGTCTGCTTGATGTACTGTCTAATTTACTCAATAGTTATTATCTGACAAAAAATACATCACCAATATTTAGTAAATTAAATGTTTTTCAGAAAAAACTTCTTCCTCGTGTGTAAATGGTCCCTGCATTTTGGATAGAATGTTGCGTACGCCTGTTGATGAAAGATAGAAGTATTTCTTTGTTTGTTCAACTCGACTGTTGTAAAACTATTATATAAGTTACACTTACAAACTTTTTGGCACATCACTAGTATTCAGCTAGAATACGGCCAATCAGATCTTGTCCCTAAAATAGTAACATATCAGGTTCTTTCTTCTGCTCAGTGGTGGAAGAAGTACTCAGTTTTGTTACTTAAGTAAACGTACATATGCCCGGGGGGTACTAAATAGAAAGTGAGCATGGGAGTGCTTCTGACTCTGGTTCCAAATGGCTTTCTATTGAAAAAACCTCACCTCTCTCTGTAAATGCTGCTAATCATTTTTGTCTTAAAATGTTCGTATTAACCCGCTTAAGATATGAACATTAATAACAGACAAATCAGGTGCCTTCTTTTCCTGAGGTCACGCCTGCTAGCGTCAGCAACAGGTTTGAGTGACAGTGTTGCTTAACACCCAGCTCTCGCTAAACCAGCAGTGCAGGTGGTAATGAGCTGCTAGCCTCGCTATGAGGCACTCTCTTAATCTACTTTTTTATACAGTCTACGAGTAGAAAGTACAGATATTTTCTTTCAAATCTAGTGAAGTAAAAAGTATCTATTTTAAAATTGTCTTTGGATGTTTTTTACTTCTGTGGGATATTAATTGCTAACACATAACATATTTAGATCACCATGTTACCTTTTATTGTTTTGATGCTATAATCGCCAAAAAAGCACACGTTTTATAAGCTTCACTTTCATTTTTGACACTCCAAGTCCAAGACTTAGCACTCTCTGCACTAAGTCACTCACTCTTCAGAGCACAACACAATCACTGTGCATCCCACAAATAAAAATATTGCACATCGCACCAGATTTATCAAGTTGCTGTGTAAAGTTTTGTATCTTGCTTTTGTATATTTATGGATAATTGTCATGTGGGAGCATGGGTGATGTAGGCTTATGGGCTGAGCATTACACATAATCTTACAGTTAACCATAAGGATGGTTCAATTAGGGCCTGATAGAGATCACTAAATTACTGAAACGTGCATGTATGACTGAAAAAATTATTATTTTGCATAATAACCTCTCTTAAAGTACAGTGCTTTTCTACACATTGGTTTTGTTAAAGAGTGTTGTTTTACACTTTGGTAGAAAAACATTATATGCATGAGAAAAGGTTGGGAACATTTGCATTAATCCACTCAGACTCCAAAATTGCTTTTATATCTGTTGATTTAAGGGATCAACCGTTGGGAGTATATGAGGTGAGAAGCTATAAAACTATTCATTCTTCTGATAATATCTAGACAGATGCTGTGCTATCTCCACTGAGCAAATAGGAGGTAGCTGTAGGTCGGTGGAACAATTTGTTATGGCCTCCCCAAAATGTGGCTTTTGTAAGGATTAGCCCCAACACTTTCACCACTATGTTGTACTCTTGAGATAATAAACAGTTTATACATCAACTTAAAATCATCACTTCTCCAAACATATAGTGGTAGACGAAACATTAAAGTACTGAGTTATGGTTTATGACTAGCAACACTTTGGCGCTGCGATAATTACTTCAAAACTTTGTACATTAACGTTCCATTAGCAAAGCCGCTGTTTACAAAAGGAAATAGCATTCTTGTTCAACATCGCGCACATTAGCAAAAGTTACGGCGCGCAGTTCAAAGCAATCTGTGAGTAATTTTGAGCCGTAATGATAAAAATAGTTGAGAAATACAACGCGGAAAAGGCAACAAGGCAGCGACCTCCCACTCCTATCAGAACACCCACACCGAAGCTAATGCTAATGCTAATGTGGGTCTTTTAGCCTAAGCGCCACTGGACTAGAACTGATTAGCTGATGGTTTTCGATAACAAAGTCCACCGCTGGATCGCCAAGTGCTGAATCTACAGGGGAAGTGTAATGAGGATTTAAATGGTGGTTACTGAGACTGGAGATAAGGATCTGTAATTGCGGGACAACAAGCTGGAAAATAGCATGTTATAAAGTGAGAGGGAGGCATGGGAAGGACAACAATCATCTACAATAGTGGATTTAGCAGCGTAAAGATTACAGGCCTGTATGTGTTAAAACCACATTCCACCTGCATTATCTTGTATTCATTTGTGACAAAGAATTAACAACGATGTTTTTTCACTATCATGGTTTCACTGGCATGGTATTTTAAAGAGTGGCTCAGAATGAAATCATCTCACACACAAGTTGAGCCACAGCAGAGAAACATCTGTCTGGGATAGTGAAAGAGTTTAAGTCTGTCAACTGTACAAAGGTTTTGAAGTGAATACATTCAGATATGGCGAATAAACACCGCTCATGCAAGAGTCTTCTTCTGAAGTGAAATTCTCCCGGACGACTGAGGGATTACGCAGACAGCTGGAATGCACTATTTTTTTCAATGCAGTTATGCCACACTGGCTCCACGGACACTTTGCATTGGTCCTATGATAGAAAATACTCATATAGTGTTTCTCAATCAGGTGAAGGTTCAGAGGGGTTAGGGTTAAAAGGAACTGCATTGGTATAGTCAGAGGCAGTTGTTCCCTTTACTTTGCACTGTATGTATTGAAGGTGTTTTCCTGAATTAGAAGAAATAAAGGTCAGGTTACAGCACAGGCCCTTTTAAAACATGTATTCTTATTTATATTGTTAATCACAATGATAGCTGTGACTGAAGTAGGCCTTGTGTGTGAAAGTCTTGTTCAAAGATACCTCAACTCGTACTGTTATTGTAAGAATACAAGTTCAAAGTACATAGTTCCAGTATCTTGTCTGAACCAGTTTGGAGTAGTGGCCTATAGTGCACAAAAATATTCATCATTTTAAACCCCACAAATGTCTCAGAAAACCACTTTTGTATAACTTTGCAAACTCAGAAAAGTCAAATCTTGCTTGCAGCACTACATAATTCTATCCAAACGTCTCATGGTAATTCATTGTATTAATTATACTTATCAAGTAAATCTGAAGTATTTCAGTTGATACAGTCTTGTATATTGTTGTTGACACGAACCAAGTGTTTTCCTACCAAACATGTGCAACTAATGAAAAGTGAAAGAACTCTAACAGCATTGGGCTGTTTATTTTCTTCCGCTCTGTTAGAATGCTCAGTGTTGGTGCATGCTAGTGTTTATGTATTTATTAGCTCGAGTGTGCCAGGGTTGTGTTAGCTCCTACTAAAGGTTGTTTGAAGTTGTAAATGAGTCAAAATGCCAGGAGCTCATGTAGTAATTGCTGTATACTGAATGAAAGTAAAATAGAAAAAAAGTTATAGGCTACAATGAAAAAAAATGGAAAAAAGTGTAAATATAGCCTTGAGCATACTAACTTAAGAGAAGGATTGTCTGAAAGATACAATAAATGCAAACAGTTATCTATAACTTGATAGTAAAAAGTCATTTAGCCCTGATTTCTGTACCGAGTTCATATGCCCCCTGGTGGCACTTTGATGAGTACAAATCTTACAAATGTTGATATCGTTAAAGATCAGTATTAGTCTGTTGAGAGTGTATGGATGTTAAAATCAAAGAGCAGCACCTCCTGGATTACGAATGACATCACAAGATTCAGGTCCACTATGTGAGTTTCCCAGTGCAGGGCATGGATCTGTAATAAGAACTGGATAAGACACTTCTCCTCTGTCCCCATGTAGATCGACTTGTGGCTGCTCCAGATTCTACAGCTCCCGGGAGCGCCAGCCCAGGAAGAATTCTCACACAATGCATTTTTTGGGAAATCAAACTGCCCATGTTCAGCTGAGAGGGCATCTTCTGTGGTATTCCTCTGTATTTTCACAAAATGAACATTTTAGAATTTTTTTCTAAGACTTAGCCTAGACCCGCTCTATGCCCGAGCTAACTCCACTCTAGCCAGCATCGCTCTAATTGGTCGGAACTGATCACATGGTACACATTTCTATACTAGGCCAGTA